>NW_012101676.1:1477998-1479008 GCF_000951045.1 Mandrillus leucophaeus | reverse complement strand
GGCCGAGGTTACAGTGAGCCAAGATTGTGCCACTGCACTCCAGCCTGGGCAACAGAGCAAGATTCCTTCTCAAAAAAAAAAAATAATAATAATAATAATAATATAAAAATTAGCTGGGCGTGGTAGTGTGCGCCTGTAATTCCAGCTACTCAGGAGGCTGAGGAAGGAGAATCGCTTGAACCTGGGAAGCGGAGGCTGCCGTGAGCTGAGATCGCACCACTGCATTCCGGCCTGAGCCACAGAGCGAGACTCCACTTCGAAAAAAAAAAAAAAGAAAAGGAAGGAAGGAAGTGGGGCCAGATGCAGTGGCTCACGCTTGTAATCCCAGCACTTTGGGAGGACAAGGCGGGCTGATCATCATAGGTCAAGGGTTTGAGACTAGCTTGGCCAACATGGTAAAATCACGTCTCTACTAAAAATACAAAAATTAGCCAGGCATGGTGGTGGGCGCCTGTAATCCCAGCTACTCGGGAGGCTGAGGCAGAAGAATCACTTGAACCCAAGAGACAGAGGTTGCAGTGAGCCGAGATCGCGCCAATGTACTCCAGGCTAGGCGACAAGAACGGAATTCTTGTCTCAAAAAAACAAAAAAAAAGGAAGTGGGTAGGTGAGTAAATGGGTGGAGAGAGAAGGAATGAAGGAATAAGTGAATGAACAAAACAAAGGAATAACTACTAAGTGGTCAAGTCACAGGCTGAACCAGTTCATGTAAGTCCTTCATCCTGGTCTTCCTTCAGTACCTGCCACAACCTCTGAAGAATTAAGTTACCTATAAAAAACTAAATAATTTATTTATAGCATTGAAAGTAAAACCAGAAACTTGTGAACTCCAAATAAATTTCTCTCAAAATGTACTGTCTTAGGCCAATTTTTCTATCTTCCAACTAGTAAAACACAAAGGCAGAGCTCAGATTATCTGGCTTCTTAACAAATAAAGCTATCTTGCTTGGTAGCAGCCTCAGCCAGATAAATCTCTCCAGTTTGTGACAATTTTCTTGATTTGCTCCATC
>NW_012101676.1:1474620-1474983 GCF_000951045.1 Mandrillus leucophaeus | reverse complement strand
TTTCTTCTGTTCCAAGAACTTATCCAGAATCCCACATTGCATTTAGTTGTTATTTCTCCTTAGTCTCCACCAGTCTGTAACAGTTCAGTCTTTCTTTCACGAACCTGACACTATTAAAGAGAACTGATGATTATTTTGTAGAAGGTCCTTAAATTTGGGTTTGTCTGATATTTCTCATGACTGGAATGATTATACATATCTGGCAAGAATATCACAGAAATAATGTTATATCCCCTTCAGTGAATCGTATCAAGGGGCTCCTGATGTCAACTGTCTTATTACAGGTGATACGAAATTTAGTGTTTGGTTATGGTGGTGTCTACTGGGTTTCTCCACTTTAATATTTTTTCCATTTGTACGTAA
>NW_012101676.1:1473495-1474499 GCF_000951045.1 Mandrillus leucophaeus | reverse complement strand
TGGGAGGCGGAGGTTGCAGTGAGCTGAGATCATGCCACTGCATTCCAGCCTGGGTGACAGAGCAAGGCTCCGTTTCAAAAAAAAAAAAAGTGTGTGTGTGTGTGTATATATATATATATGTATGTGTGTGTATATATATATATATGGCAGGCATGGTGGCACCGGTTTGTAGTCCCTGCTACTAGGGAGGCTAGGGTGGGAAGATCACTTGAGCTCCAGAAGTTGAGACTGTGGGAGCCGTGATCACACCACTGCACTCCATTCTGGGTGACAGAGTGAGATTCTGTCTAAAAAATAAGAATCATTTTTATAATCATAGAAGAGGGTATGAAAATGATTATACCACATTGGAAATGATTGGAGGAACAGGAGCATTGACCTTGTGATTATACCACACAGATGATCTATAATCTAAATTTAATGACGGCAGATGGAAGCAATCCTGTTGTCCATATATGTTTGCTTTCAATTATTTCTACTCCACAAATGCTTTAATGACCACCTTTATAATTATATGAATTACCTCTTCAGGTCAAGGATTACTTCCTAGGTTATATTCAGAAATGGAACTACTAAGGAGAGAAGAACTAATAATTATGACAAATTTTAACATCCTTCACGTTACATTTAATTGAAAACTAAAAAAAATTTCAATTTTAAAATTTGTTTTATTTTGAGGTCCATTAATTATTTACAGGTCTCAAATATTTTTGCAGGATTCTGAAAGATTCCTACTGGATAAAACCTCCTTGCTATTATTATTTGGCACTATGGCTCCACATCCAACACAGAGCCTAAGACATAAGAAGGGCTTTATAATAATTTGCTATATGACTTAAGAAAGGAAGTGGGGGCCAGTCGCGCTGGCTCATGCCTGTAATCCCAGCACTTTGGGAGGCCGAGGCAGGCGGATCACGAGGTCAGGAGATCGAGACCATCCTGGCTAACACTGTGAAACCCCGTCTGTACCGAAAATACAAAAAATTAGCCGGGCGTGGTAGTGG
>NW_012101676.1:1465211-1467365 GCF_000951045.1 Mandrillus leucophaeus | reverse complement strand
ACCAACTTTGGCGTCCATCAAAAAAGTTTGTCTGTAACAATTATTATTAAAGATCAAGGCACCAGCTATGTTCATTGTTACTGAAGCTTCTAGGCCCTCTCGGTAGAAAAAGTCACAAAACACAGCACAAGGGGCAGGCATGGTGGCACATGCCTGTAGTATCAGTGCTGAGGCGGGAAGGATCACTTGAGGCCAGGAGTTTGATACCAGCCTGAGCAACACAGCATAATCCCATCTCTACAAAAAAATAAAAATTAAAAAATTAGCTGGGTGTGGTGGCGCACACCTACAGTCCCAGCTACTTGGGAGGCTGAAGCAGGATTGTTTGAGGTCAGGAGTTTGACGTTACAGTCAGCTATGACTGAGACACTGCACTTCAGCCTGAGTGACAGAACAAGACCTTGTCTCTTAAATAATTTTTTTTAAATTAAAAATAAAATACAGTATATGTATACATATTAACCCATACATAAACACACGTCTATATTTCTGCATGTATTTGTCAATATTAAACACCACAGAGTTTATACGTCTGATTCAAATCACACTCACACAGGATTTTAACGTTAGCCGTTCATCTTTCTGTAATAATGAGAAACCTGAGTCTCATTATCCACAATATACAGCCATACCTTGGTATGTGCAGGGGATTGGTTCCAGAACCACTCCCAGATACCAGAATCCACTGATGCTTAAGTCCCTCACATACGGTGTAGTATTCACATATAACCTATGCATATCCTCCTACACACTTAAAAGCATCTCTACTTATAATACCTAATACAATGTAAAGACTATGTAAACTTTACACTGCAGCGCTATACTGCACTGTTTACAGAGAATGACAAGTAAAAAAAGTCCTCCTACACACTGAAAAGCATCTCTAGATTACTTATAATACACAACACAATGTAAAGGCTATGTAAATAGTTGTTATACTGCACTGTTTAGAGAATGATAAGTTAGCTGGGCGCGGTGGCTCACGCCTGTAATCCCAGCACTTTGGGAGGCTGAGGCGGGAGGATCATGAGGTCAGGAGTTCAAGATCATCCTGGCTAAAATGGTGAAACCCCATCTCTACTAAAAATACAAAAAATTAGCCAGGCGTGGTGGCAGGCACCTATAGTCCCAGCTACTTGGGAGGCTGAGGCAGAAGAATGGTGTGAACCGGGGAGCTGGAGCTTGCAGTGAGCCGAGATTGCGCCACTGCATTCCAGCCTGGGCGACAGAGCAAGACTCCATCACAAAGAAAAAAAAAAAAAAGAGAATGACAACTTTAAAAAGTCTGTTCATGTTAGTATATACACAATTTTTTCCCCAGATATTATCAATCCACAGTTGGCTGAATCCACAGATGTAGAACCCACAGATACGAAAGGCTGTGTGTACTAATCTGTTCATGTAAAAAGCATACACACGAAGAAGTTTCACAACTACTAGCCCATATGCCTAACTAGCTTACAGAATTTATGTATGGTTCTTATCATTAGTATTATGATATCCAGTCAAGATACTATTTTCCAGTTATTTAGGTTTCTTGTTTTCTTCCCTATCCCCTTTCCATGTGATGATGTTATTCATTTGTAAGACAATTAGGTTAATTTGTTGTATTTTTGTATCCTATTTTGGAATCCACCCCTCACATTCTGTTTGGTTTTAATGATTTATTTTTTGCTTACATGAGGGGTAGGTATAATTTCAAAAAGCTTAGCTGCCATCTCTAAGTTTTAAGAGGAAAAAGTTGGATTCAGGTAAGACTTTATGTTAGGGGAGAGGAGGTTTCCTCGTCTTTGTTAAAAGTAGAAAAGATCCGGCAAGGAGTGGCGGCTCCTGCCTGTAATCCCAGCACTTTGGGAGGCCGAGGCAGGTATATCACCCGAGGTCAGGAGTTCAAGACCAGCCTGGCCAATACGGTGAAGCCCTGTCTCTACTAAAATACAAAATTAGGTGGGTATGGTGGCGCAAGCCTGTAATCTCAGCCAGGAGGCTGAGGCAGGAGAATCACTTGAACCTGGGAGGCAGAGGTTACAGTGAGCCAAGATCGCGCCATTGCATTCCAGCCTGGGCAACAAGAACAAAACTCCATCTCCAAAAACAAAACAAAACAAAACAAGAAAAACAGTAGAAGAGATTTGAACATGTCTGTATAAAAAG
>NW_012101676.1:1461101-1463976 GCF_000951045.1 Mandrillus leucophaeus | reverse complement strand
TTTTGAGATGGAGTCTCGCTCTGTAGCCCAGGCTGGAGTGCAATGGCAAGATCTCAGAACACCGCAACCTCCACCTCCCGGGTTCATGCGATTCTCCTGCCTCAACCTCCCAAGTAGCTGGGATTATAGGCGCGTGCCACCACAGCCAGCTAATTTTTTAGTTTTAGTAGAGACAGGGTTTCACCATGTTGGCCAGGCTGGTCTCGAACTCCTGACTAGACAGGGTTTCACCATGTTGGCCAGGCTGGTCTTGAACTCCTGACTTCATGTGATCTGCCCAACTCAGCCTCCCAAAGTGCTGGAATTACAAGCATAAGCTACTGCCCCTAGCCTCAGAAATCTTGTTTAAACATTATCAGAAGCACAAAGTTACATAAAGATATTCATAGTAGAGTTATACACATAACAAAATAAGAGCAATGCAAATACATCCATCTCTGGAAAAATCGATATTCACGGCATATTCTTACAAGAAATTACATATAATAATACCTAAAACCCTTGTTTAACTTCAAAGTGTTGCATTCAAAGTGCCCTTAACCAGCTAAAAAACACAAACAATAGCAAATAATTATGCTGCATTGCAAAGTAACTCACTGTATGTGGTTAAAATGGACAATTTTTCTATTTTTCCCATGATACTCAACTTATACAACTTGTAACAGGTGGTGGGGAGTTTTTATTAGTAAGACATACAATTCATGCTTCTTACAATGATCTTCTTTTACCTTAGTTGTATTTGCTTCCGTTTTTGCAACTCTTGGTTTCTGAGTTCTTCCAAGCGTCTGAGTTCTTCTTGACGCCTCATTAGATCTATAAAATAATGACTGCACATTAATATTTTTAGTTTCCCTTTCCATATTTTTATACAAATAAGCATAGAAGTTCTCTACCACTGGCAATATATTGGTATATTACTTATTTTATAATAAATTATAAGCTGGGTAATTAATCAAATGAATATCCTTTCTGAGCACGTTTCTTCATGTATATAAAAGAGTATTTAAGTTCATTCTTGGCCAGGTGCAGTGGCCCAGGCCTATAATCCCAGTACTTTGGGAGGCCAAGGCAGGTGGATTACTCGAGGCCAGGAGTTCGAGACCAGCCTGGCCAACAAAGCAAAACCCCAACTCTACCAAAACTACAAAAATTAGCTGGGCATGGTGGCACGCACCTGTAGTCCCAGCTATTCAGAAGGCTGAGGCAGGAGAATCACTTGAACCCGGGAGGTAGAGGATGTAATGAGTCGAAATTGTGCCACTGCACTCCAGCCTGAATGACAGGGGAAGACTCCATCTCAAAAACAAGTTTATTCTTGTTGGGGGAAAAAAGCTTAATAAACTCATCTTGGCTGGGCGCAGTGGCTCACACCTTTTAATCCCAACACTTTGGGAAGCCCAGGTGGGCAACAGAGTAAGATGACTCCACCTCAAAAAAAAAAACAAACAAACAAATAAATAAAATTTCATCTTTGGCCGGGCGCGGCGATTCAAGCCTGTAATCCCAGCACTTTGGGAGGCCGAGATGGGCGGATCACAAGGTTAGGAGATCAAGACCATCCTGGCTAACACGGTGAAACCCTGTCTCTACTAAAAAACACGAAAAAACTAGCTGGGCGAGGTGGCGGGCGCCTGTAGTCCCAGCTACTTGAGAGGCTGAGGCAGGAGAATGGCGTAAATCCGGGAGGCGGAGCTTGCAGTGAGCCGTGATCCGGCCACTACACTACAGCCTGGGCAACAGAGCCAGACTCCGTCTCAAAAAAAAAAAAAATCATCTTTATGTCAATAAATTAAAATAGGTAGGCTGGCTTGTGCCTGTAATTTCAGCACTTTGGAAGGCCGAGGCAGGCGGATCACTTCGGCCAAGGAGTTCGAGACCAGCCTGAGTAACACAGTGAAACTCTGTCTACAAAAAATACAAAAATTAGGGCCGAGTGTGGTGCCTCACGACTGTAATCTCAACATTTTGGGAGGCCAAGGCAGGCGGATCACCTGAGGTTGGGAGTTCGAGACCAGCCTGGCCAACATGGCAAAACCCCATCTCTACTAAAAATACAAAAATTAGCTGGGTATGGAGATGCACGCCTGTAAGTCCAGCTACGTAGGAGGTTGAGACACAAGAATCACTTGAATATGGGAGGCGGAGGTTGCAGTGAGCCAAGATTGCGCCACTGCACTCCAGCCTGGGTTGCATAGTAGAACTGTCTCTAAAATAAAATAAAATAACAAATTGTAATTGTTTTCAGCAGTAAATGCAAAGCCCAAACACATGCCTTCACAGACACCAGCAGAGAGCACTTAAGAACCAGACCAGAAAAACATGAATCATGACATAAAACCCAAGGAACCTCCCTCGCAACACAATTAGCATGAAATTCCTCCCTCACTAAACCAATGTCTTATGAAGAAGAGGAGTGAGGAAAGAATTCTTCAAAGAAGAAAGCAAAGATAAATGCTGATATAAACAAGACTTTTCAACAACAAAAAAGCATTTCCAACATCACCAATCCCTGTCTTATCAAGAATAGGGGGGTTCCAGAGTAAGATAATGAGAAGTACATTTGTACTGCACATCTGAGAAGCAGTGTATAAACTTTCCACGTTAAAAATCTCCAAAGCTAAAAATCTTTGCCTGTCATTTTGTACAAAATTATGTATGTATCCATGCATATATTTTAAAATAATAAAACGTTAAAATACTCTGGATGGCACAATTACTGGCTGCTTTTATTTTCCTTTTCTCTTTATATCTGAAATGTCTAAAGTGAACAAATTACCTCAATTGAATGTTTCTTAACAAATCCCTATACTCAAGAGTTGACACATAATACTACAGCTAAAGTTAATCTAAGGTACCAATAACCCAAACTTCATAA
>NW_012101676.1:1455805-1459201 GCF_000951045.1 Mandrillus leucophaeus | reverse complement strand
GTAATGAGTCGAAATTGTGCCACTGCACTCCAGCCTGAATGACAGGGGAAGACTCCATCTCAAAAACAAGTTTATTCTTGTTGGGGGAAAAAAGCTTAATAAACTCATCTTGGCTGGGCGCAGTGGCTCACACCTTTTAATCCCAACACTTTGGGAAGCCCAGGTGGGCAACAGAGTAAGATGACTCCACCTCAAAAAAAAAAACAAACAAACAAATAAATAAAATTTCATCTTTGGCCGGGCGCGGCGATTCAAGCCTGTAATCCCAGCACTTTGGGAGGCCGAGATGGGCGGATCACAAGGTTAGGAGATCAAGACCATCCTGGCTAACACGGTGAAACCCTGTCTCTACTAAAAAACACGAAAAAACTAGCTGGGCGAGGTGGCGGGCGCCTGTAGTCCCAGCTACTTGAGAGGCTGAGGCAGGAGAATGGCGTAAATCCGGGAGGCGGAGCTTGCAGTGAGCCGTGATCCGGCCACTACACTACAGCCTGGGCAACAGAGCCAGACTCCGTCTCAAAAAAAAAAAAAATCATCTTTATGTCAATAAATTAAAATAGGTAGGCTGGCTTGTGCCTGTAATTTCAGCACTTTGGAAGGCCGAGGCAGGCGGATCACTTCGGCCAAGGAGTTCGAGACCAGCCTGAGTAACACAGTGAAACTCTGTCTACAAAAAATACAAAAATTAGGGCCGAGTGTGGTGCCTCACGACTGTAATCTCAACATTTTGGGAGGCCAAGGCAGGCGGATCACCTGAGGTTGGGAGTTCGAGACCAGCCTGGCCAACATGGCAAAACCCCATCTCTACTAAAAATACAAAAATTAGCTGGGTATGGAGATGCACGCCTGTAAGTCCAGCTACGTAGGAGGTTGAGACACAAGAATCACTTGAATATGGGAGGCGGAGGTTGCAGTGAGCCAAGATTGCGCCACTGCACTCCAGCCTGGGTTGCATAGTAGAACTGTCTCTAAAATAAAATAAAATAACAAATTGTAATTGTTTTCAGCAGTAAATGCAAAGCCCAAACACATGCCTTCACAGACACCAGCAGAGAGCACTTAAGAACCAGACCAGAAAAACATGAATCATGACATAAAACCCAAGGAACCTCCCTCGCAACACAATTAGCATGAAATTCCTCCCTCACTAAACCAATGTCTTATGAAGAAGAGGAGTGAGGAAAGAATTCTTCAAAGAAGAAAGCAAAGATAAATGCTGATATAAACAAGACTTTTCAACAACAAAAAAGCATTTCCAACATCACCAATCCCTGTCTTATCAAGAATAGGGGGGTTCCAGAGTAAGATAATGAGAAGTACATTTGTACTGCACATCTGAGAAGCAGTGTATAAACTTTCCACGTTAAAAATCTCCAAAGCTAAAAATCTTTGCCTGTCATTTTGTACAAAATTATGTATGTATCCATGCATATATTTTAAAATAATAAAACGTTAAAATACTCTGGATGGCACAATTACTGGCTGCTTTTATTTTCCTTTTCTCTTTATATCTGAAATGTCTAAAGTGAACAAATTACCTCAATTGAATGTTTCTTAACAAATCCCTATACTCAAGAGTTGACACATAATACTACAGCTAAAGTTAATCTAAGGTACCAATAACCCAAACTTCATAACAACAGCAAGACACGCATCATAACCATAACAAGGTAAATACTGTTATCGCCATTTTACAGATTTAAAACAGACATTTATAAATTACGAAAAAAAAAAAAGGATTCAGATAGATTACAAAGTTGCCCCAGCTATTACATGATTCGACTGGGATGCCAGGCCAAACCTCTCCTTATTCCAAAGCTCTTTCAAACAAGTCTGCCAAACCTAGTTGATCAGACTCAATTGGAAAACTTAAAAACATGCATTTGGGGATGTTGCTAAGAAAAGTCTGTTTTGGTATATAAGACAGGGCCCAGGTAGTTCTCATAATAGGCCCATAGAGAAAACACTTAATTTTTATCTTAAAAAATGTTAAACATGACTGCAATTATTTCGAATCTTTATAACCTAAGTTCTTAACTTTAAATGCTCATTAGAATTACTTAAATATCTGACGGGGTGTAGTGGCTCACACCTGTAATTCCAGCACTTTGGAAGGCTGAGGCAGGCGGATCACCTGAGGTCAGGAGTTCGAGGCCAGCCTGACCAACATGGAGAAATCCCGTCTCTACTAAAAACACAAAAATTAGCTGCGCGTGGTGGCGCACGCCTGTAATCAGAGCTACTCAACAGGCTTAGGTGGGAGAGTCGCTTGAACCCAGAAGATGGAGGTTATAGTGAGCCAAGATCGTGCCATTGCACTCCAGCCTAGGCAATAAGAGCGAAACAACTCCATCTCAAAAAAAAAAAAAAAAAAATTACTTAAATACCTTTTTTTTTTCTCTCTCAGAGACAGGGTCTCACTCTGGCACCCAGGCTGGAGTAGAGTGGCATGATGGTAGCTCACTACAGCCTCAAACTCCTAGGCTCAAGCCATCTTCCCACCTCAGTCTCCCAAATAGCCAGGACTGACAGGCTATGCAATTTAACAAAGCTGCTTTTAACCTCTCAGACCTTATTACCTTAACCGTTAACACTGGTATAGTTAGTTCAAAGGCTCCAACAATCAAATTCTCAAATAAGCACAATCACCTAATACTTAAAAGAACTATAAACTTAAAACTAGCATTTTATGCTTACTAAATTATATATTTTTTAAAGCTCCTAATACCCAAAGTTCCTAAAATTTCACTAAAGCTTATACATCTGTACATTGCCATGATCATATCTTTCTAGTGGAAAAAACTGTAAAAAGTACATAACTAGAGATATCTTTTTTTTTCTTTTTTTTCTGAGATGGAGTCTCGCTTTGTTGCCCGGGCTGAAGTGCAATGGCGAGGTCTCGGCTCACTGCAACCTCTGCCTACCGGGTTCATGCAATTCTCCTGCCTCAGCCTCCCGAGTAGCTGGGACTACAGGCGCCCGCCACGGCACCCAGCTAATTTTTGTATTTTTAGTAGAGACGGGGTTTCACCATCTTGGCCAGGCTGGTCTTAAACTCGTAACCTTGTGATCCACCCGCCTCGGCCTCCCAAAGTGGGATTACAGGCGTGAGTCACAGTGCCTGGCCCAACTAGAGATGTCTTTATCTTTTGATCCAGGGAATTACACTCAGGAATTTTTCTTTTTTTTTTTTTTGAGACAGAGTCTCGCTTAGTCGTCCAGGCTGGAGTGCAGTGGCGCGATCTCGGCTCACTGCAAGCTCCGCCTCCCGGGTTCACGCCATTCTCCTGCCTCAGCCTCCAGAGTAGCTGGGACTACAGGCGCCCGCCGCCTCGCCCGGCTAATTTTTTGCATTTTTAGTAGAGACGGGGTTTCACCGTGTTAGCCAGGATGGTC
>NW_012101676.1:1447930-1455755 GCF_000951045.1 Mandrillus leucophaeus | reverse complement strand
TGGCGCGATCTCGGCTCACTGCAAGCTCCGCCTCCCGGGTTCACGCCATTCTCCTGCCTCAGCCTCCAGAGTAGCTGGGACTACAGGCGCCCGCCACGCCTGTAATCCCAGCACTCTGGGAGGCCGAGGCGGGCGGATCACGAGGTCAGGAGATCGAGACCATCCTGGCTAACACGATGAAACCCCGTCTCTACTAAAAATGCAAAAAGGAATTTTTCTTAATAAAATAAAACAAAGCCATCCACAGACATGAAGGCATCATCTACAGTATTACTTATTACTTACTAAACCCAATAACACTTTGAAATGCTTTCCTGGCTGGGCATGGTGGCTTACCAAAGTGGGAGGCTGCCTCGGCCTCTAAAAGTAATGCCAGCACTTTGGGAGGCCGAGGTGGGTAGATCACTTGAGGTCAGGAGTTTGAGACTCGCCTGGCCAACATGGAAAACACTGTCTCCACTAAAACTACAAAAATAAGCCGGGCATGGTGGCAAACGCCTGTAGACCCAGCTACTCAAGGAGACTGAGGCAGAAGAGTCGCTTGAACCTGGGAGGCACAGGTTGCAGTGAGCAGAGATTGCACCAACGCAATCCAGCCTGGTTGACAGAGCAAAACTGTCTCAAATTAATTAATTAATTAATTAAAATGCTGTCCTAACAAATTTAATGATAAAATTACAAGAAATTATATACTATAATTTCAACTTATCATAAATACAGGTACAGAACAAAGAAATATAAACAAACTAAAATTTTGATTTGCTAGACTGTGAGAATGTTTTCTCAATTTAAAATTGCACAAGTCATGAAAACTGAATGTATAACTTCTGCTCTAACAATTCTATTTTCTAAAAATACCAGTCTCCTCTTTTTTTCTTTCAGTTTTTATTTTACCTCTGATCTGTCTGGATTTATGACACTGAATTAATTTTTTGTTTTTTTTGAGACAGAGTCTCTCTCTGTCACCCTGGCTGGAGTGCAGTGGCGTGATCTTGGCTCACTGCAAGCTCCACCTCCTGGGTTCAAGCAAGTCTCCTGCCTCAGCCTCCAGAGTAGCTCAGACTGCAGGCGCGTGCCACCAGGCCCAGCTAATTTTTTGTATTTTTAATACAGATGGGGTTTCACCGTGTTAGCCGGGATGGTCTCGATCTCCTGACTGCATTAATATTCTTTAATCATAAACCTCATGTGTATTTAAATCTTAATATCTCAAGTAGGTTCAGGCATGACTGTTCTGTTCTTCACTTATCTAAAGTTTATTCTCTCTTGATTTAAGAAGGGCTCACATAAACATATTTGCTTTATTTTGTTTGTTTTGTTTTTATGGGTTTTTTTTGAGACGGAGTCTCATTCTGTCGCCAGGATGGATGCAGTGGTGCGATCTCTGCTCACTGCAACCTCTGACTCCCTGGTTCAAGCGACTATCCCGCCTCAGCTACCCAAGTAGCTCACACCTGTAATCCTAGCACTTTGGGAGGCTCAGGCAGGTGGATCATGAGGTCAGGAGTTCAAGATCAGCCTGACCAACATGGTGAAACACCGCCTCTACTACTAATACAAAAATAGCCGAGTGTGGTGGAACACGGCTGTAATCCCAGTTACTCAAGAGGTTGAGGCAGGAGAATCACTTGAAACACGGAGACAGAGGTTGCAGTAAGCAGACATTGCGCCACTGCACTCCAGCCTGGGCAACAGAGTGAGACTCTGTCTCTAAGCCTAGGCAACAGAGCGAGACTCCGTCTCTAAATAAATAAACAAACAAACAAATAAATAAATAAATAAAGTTTAAAAAAAAATGTAATGGAGCCAGGCGCAGTGGCTCACGCCTGTAATCTTGACACTTTGGGAGGCTGAGACAGGCGGATCACTTGAGGCCAAGAGTTTGAGACCAGCCTGGCCAACATGGTGAACCCCGCCTCTACTAAAAATACAAAAATTAGCCGGGTATGGTGGCTCATGCCTGAGGGAGGAGAATCATTTGAACCTGGGAGCCGGAGGTTGTAGTGAGCTTAGACTGTGCCACTGAACACCAGCCTGGGAAACGGAGTGAGACTCCATCTCAAAGAAAAAAATTTTTTAATGTAATGGGAGTTGAATCTAGAAAGGACTAAATAATTATCAGTAAAGTATAAACGGTACAACTATTATTATAAGGTACCGATGTGTTCAATAAGAATCAACATTTATAGCTCGGTGTGGTGGCTCACGCCTGTAATCCCAACACTTTGGGAGGCTGAGGAGGGCGGATCACTTGAGGTTGGGAGTTCGAGACCAGCCTGATCAACATGGAGAAACCCTGTCTCCACTAAAAATACAAAATTAGCCAGGCATGTGCCAACATGCCTATAATCCCAGCTACTCAGGAGGCTAAGGCAGGAGAATCACTTGAACTTGGGAGGTGGAGGATGCAGTGAGCTGAGATCACGCCACTGCACTCCAGCCTGGGCAACAAGAGTGAAACACCATCTCAAAAAAAAAAAAAAAAAAAAAAAAAACCAACATTTGCAAAAATTTTCTGATACATGCGTATATATTCTTTGCAGCACTGCTTTTAAAAACAAACTGAAAAGAGAAATTGTTACCGACAGAGGATGAACCAAACTATACCCATATAAAAGAATATCATACGGCCATTAAAAATATAAGGCAGGTATTTACATATATATTCATGTAGAAAGTAAAAAAGGTACAGAAAAGGTAAACAGTTTTTTCTTTTTTTTTTGAGACAAGGTCTCGTTCTATCACCCAGGCTGGAGTACGGTGGCATAATTATAGCTCACTACAGCCTCAAGCTCCCAGGCTCAAGTGATCCTCCCACCTAAGCCTTCCCAGGTAGCTGTAACTACAGACACATGCCACCAGGCCCGGCTAATTTTTGTACTTTTGGTAGAGATGGGGTCTCACTATGTTGTGAGGTTAGTCTTGAACTGCTGGACTCAAGCAATCCTCCCACCTCAGCTTCCCAAAGTGCTAGAATTACAGGCATGAGACACTGCGCCCAGCCAGTTTGTTTTGTTGTTATGATTTTTGGGTTTTTTGCTTACAAATACACAGAAACATCTAATGACATACGCAGAATTTTTTCATTAAAGGACACAAAAGAGACTTAAATACAGAAGAGTGATTTCTACAAAAAAAGCAGAAGATAGTGAACAAGGGGACAGTTTTCTGTATTGTGTGAGATTTCTCCTTCCATGATATGTCATGATACATGTTTCTGCAGAACCACACAACTTAGATTAATTACAGTCTCTCCTCAACCTGAATGCATCCTTAGAAATGCTGGATGAAATATAAAATTGTAGGCCGGGTACTGTGCCTCACGCCTGTAATCCCAGCACTGTGGGAGGCTGAGGTGGGTAGATCACTTGAGGTCGGGAGTTCGAAACCAGCTTGACCAACATGGTGAAACCCCATCTCTACTAAAAATACAAAATTAGCCGGGCGTGGTGGCATGCACCTGTAATCCTAGCTACTTGGGAGGCTGAGGAAGGAGAATCGCTTAAACCCAGAAGGCAAGAGGTAGGTTACGGTGAGCTGAGGTTGCACCACTGCACTCCAGCTTGGGCAACAGAGCAAGAGTCTGTCTCAAAAAAAGGAAAAAAAAAAAAAAAAGAAATACAAAATTGTAGAACCAATGGGAGGAAGTTGTAACTTTTTAAATTTTAAACAAACTAAAACTGAAATTTACCAACTGCAGACTTTTGATGAAATAAGTACAAGTACTTCGGCACAAGTGAACCCAGACGCAGGGAGTAGGATGCAACAGGCAATGTGATTTTCTAATATTATAAACTAAGATATTGTTAACAGGGGCTTTAAATGAACACACAATAAACAACAAAACTTAAACTCATGGGAAATAACTGCAAAATTACTCTACTTCAAACATCAAAATACCTTCAGGCAAAGTTTTCTAAGAGCTCAAGAAAAAACTGAAGTCTAAGGAAATGTTCTTTGCCATCAATATATCCTCCGTACCTCAGACTTGTCTCCCGTAACTGACATTAAAGATGTGCTAAATTAGTGAATGTTATACCACTGTTTGTCTGTAGCATCAACACAAATCTTTAGTACAGATGCTTCCATATCTAATCAACATTATTTCCCAACTAGGGCACGACTGTAGATAGGTAGGAAACAGAATGGGAGAGAAGTGCCTAGCAGGCTAAGAGAAAACAATTCACACTGAACAGAAGGGCTAGGGCAACCACAGAGCCCAGGAAATTTCCATATGATTCTAATGTGTAATAAAATTTCAAAACCACTGGACTGGACAAACTTTAAGATCTCTTGGCCAGGCATGGTGGCTCATATCTGTAATCCCAGCACTATGGGAGGCCAAGGTGGGTAGATCACTTGAGGCTAGGATTTCAAGATCGGCTTGGTCAACATGGAGAAATCCCATCTCTACCAAAAACACAAAAAAAACTGGCCAGGCACGGTGGCTCACGCCTGCAATCTCAGCACTTTGGGAGGCTGAGGTGGGCTGATCACCTGAGGTCACGAGTTCAAGAGCAGCCTTGAACTCGTGGACAACATGGTAAAACCCCACCTCTACTAAAAATACAAAAAATTAGCTGAGTGTGGAAGCACACACTTGTAATCCCAGCCACTTAGGAGGCTGAGGCAGGAGGATCACTTGAACCCAGGAAGTGGAGGTTGTAGTGAGCTAAGATCACACCAATGCATTCCAGCCTGCGCGACAAAAGTGAGACTCCATCTCAAATTCAAAAAAAGCAAAAAAAATTAGCCAGGCGTGGTGGCACGTGCCTGTAGTCCCAGATACTAGGGAGGGTGAGGCACAAGAATTGCTTCAACACGGGAGGCGGAGGTTGCAGTGTGCCAAGATCATGCCACTGCACTCCAGGCTGGGCAACAGAGTGAGATTCTGTATCCAAAAAAAAAAAAAAAATCTCTCTACCAGCTCTAACAGCTAATGAATGATTCAGTACCTTTATCGCAAATAACAACTTGCAAATTTTCCACAAAATAAAAGACAGTTTATCTTGGAGTCAGTTATCCTGGAGTCTCGCTCTGTCGCCCAGGCCGGAGTAGTGGCGTGATCTCGGCTCACTGCAACCTCCACCTCCTGGGTTCAAGTAATTCTCTGCCTCCCACGTAGCTTAGATCACAGGCACCCATCACCACATCCGGCTAATGACAGTTTACCTTTAAATCTACTATAAGATATAAATGAACTCAATTTTGTTAGAAGAGTGAACATACAGAACTACCAAGCTTAGGGTCCAAATTAAATCAAACCACCTGACTAGTTTCTATTGTTTGCTGGGCTCGATTTTGTTTTAACATATGTGGCATCAGCACAGTTACTCAATGACTTGATCATAACTGCTCAATACACACTTACTGAATTGTGATGTATGAAATACTAGAACACACGTGCCAGGAAAAAAAAAAACCTACACTTCATTCTAAAGTAAATGAGAATTTACCCAAAAGGATTTAGAGAAAAATCATCAAATTTTCACCTGCTAAAAAAAATAATGAATCTAGTATACAGAATGGTTTAAAGAAAGCCAAGATTAAATGGCAGAAACGTTCAGCAGGAATGCAGCTGCAGAAATTCAGGCAGGCAGCTGTGGTACCTTGATCTCTGGGGACAGTCAAGAGAAGGTAAATACAAAAAAATTAGATGAGCATTGTGGTGTGTGCCTGTAATCCCAGCTACTCAGAAGACTGAGGCAGGAGAATTGCTTGAACCCAGGAGGCAGAGGTTGCAGTGAGACGTTATCGTGCCATTGCACTCCAGTCTGGGCAACAGAGCAAGACTCCATCTCAAATATATATACATATATTCTTGCCAACTACTAACTTTTCCTAAATCCCCATATCCATCTGTACACACCAATCCTTTTCATCTCTACCAGATTATCCATATGTACTCTTTCAAACATGTAATAATAATCTTAAATAGCCAGCATCTGTCCAAATTCTTCTTCTTATCAAACAAAAAATCCTGTATGTGCCATGTCTACCTACCAAAATTTGCCTGCTATGTTTCTGTTTGCCAAGAGAATCATGTATTTGGTACTGGCACAATTTAATATCCTCAGATTACCTCCAACAATACTACTTGCATAAGTAAAACTAACTTTTTAATTTTTTTTCTTTTTGAGACAGAGTTTCGCTCTTGTGGCCCAGGCTGGAGTACAATGATGTGATCTCAGCCCACTGAAACCTCCGCCTCCCAGGTTCAAGCGATTCTCCTGCCTCAGCCTCCCAACTAGCTGGGATTACAGGTGCGCACCACCACAACTGGCTAATTTTGTATTCTGAGTAGAGACAGGGTTTCTCTATGTTGGTCAGGCTGGCCTCAAACTCCCGACCTCAGGTGATCCGCCCGCCTCAGCCTCCAAAGTGCTGGGATTACAGGCGTGAGCCACCGCACCCAGCAAGTAAAACTAACTTTTAATAAGTTGTGTTTTTAAGGGAAGTTATCTGGGAAAAGGGAGACTTTCACACCTAATATGTTAAGTTCCAACTTTATCTCTAAACTCCTAAATGGCACTTTACACAGTAGTACATGAACGGTACACACACTTAAGGGGAAAAAAAAAATCATACCACATCTACATGAAAATCCATGTTTACCTTGCCTCATTAGCATTAATTGGTGTTCATGCCTAGCTGCTTCCATTTCTGCCTCCAGTTTCTCTTTGGCTTCTCTGATGTTTCTATCAACCTGCTCACGCTGCTGCTTTTCCATTTCATCAAGAGCCTTCCATCGAGATGCATACTCAAATTCAAATGTCCCAGGCTGAGCAAAACGTGGCGGTTGTTCTCTTTCCCTAAATTGACATTAAAACATACAGAAATGTACGCTTAAAAGGTAAAACAACAACAAACGAGAACAACAAGCACTTACAATGTCCAAGACACCATGTGAGACACCGTGTCTACAAGAATTACCTTGTGACAATATTGTGATTACAGGCCTGAGTTTAAGAAACTGCCCAAGAATGTTCAACTAATAATGGAACAATGATTCAAACTTGCATAATCTGATGCTACAACCTGCATTATCCTAACTATTACCTGCAAAATTTCTGCTTTTGGAGGTTTCATTTTCTGGTCTTCAGTCAATGAAATATTTTACAGGCCGGGCGCAGTGGCTCACGCCTGTAATCCCAGCACTTTGGGAGGCCAAGGCTGGCAGATCACGAAGTCACGTGATCGAGACCATCCTAGCTAACACGGTGAAACCCTGTCTCTACTAAAAATACAAAAAAATTAGCCAGGCGTGGTGGCGGGCACCTGTAGTCCCAGCTACTTGGAAGCCTAAGGCAGGAGAATGGTGTGAACCCGGGAGGCGGAGTTTGCAGTGAGCAGAGATCGCGCCACTGCGCTCCAGCCTGGGAGACAGTGAGACTCCATCTCAAAAAAAAAAAAAAAAAAAAGAAATACTTTACAAAGGAAAGTCTGCAACATATATCAGATGTTTTTACTAGTAAAACCAGCTAGATTTTATTGAGTGTTACGTGCCAATTAATTGGGTAGGTCTCAAAAATTAAGGCCTAACTTACTACAATTGTAGTTAATTATTTAATACTTCTTTCCCTTTATAGACTATAAACTCAACTGACGACACCAAATGTGGCTGTTAAATGCCACTTCGGCCGGGCGCAGTGGCTTACGCCTGTAATCCCAGCACTTTGGGAGGCCGAGGCAGATAGACCACGAGGTCAGGAGATTGAGACCATCCTGGCTAACATAGTAAAACCCCGTCTCTACTAAACATACAAAAAAAATTAGCCAGGCATGGTGGGCGGGTGCCTGTAGTCCCAGCTACTCAGGAGGCTGA
>NW_012101676.1:1446040-1447880 GCF_000951045.1 Mandrillus leucophaeus | reverse complement strand
TTTTTTTTTTTTTTGAGACAGGGTCTCATAGTATTGCCTGGGCTGGAGTGCAATGGTATAATCTCGGCTCACTGAAACTCCGCCTCCCAGGTTCAGGTGATTCTCCTGCTTCAGTCTCCCAAGTAGCAGGGATTACAGGCACCTGCCACCATGCTTGGCTTAGTTTTTCAATTTTTTTAGTGAGACAGGGTTTCACGTTATGTTGGCCAGGCTGGTCTTGAACTCCTGACCCTGTGATCTACCCATATCGGCCTCCCAAAGTGCTGGGATTATAGGTGTGAGCCACTGTGCCCAGACTTTCTTTTCACTTTTAAGAATTGTTGTTGTTGGTGGTGTTGCTTTGGGTTTTTGAGAGACAGGGTCTTGCTCAGCTTCACAGGCTGGAGTGTAGTGGCACAATTAAGACTCACTGCCGAGACCGGGAACGGTAGCTCACGCTTGTAATCCCAGCACTTTCGGAGGCTGAGGTAGGCAGATCACAACGCCAGGAGTTCAAGACCAGCCTGGCCAACATGGCGAAATCCCATCTCTACTAAAATTATAAAAATTAGCTGGGCATGGTGGCGGGCACCTGTAAATCCCAGCTGCTTGCAAGGCTAAGGCAGGAGAATCGCTTGAAACCCAGGAGGCAGAGGTTGCAGTAAGCCGAAATTGTGCCACTGCACTCCAGCCTGGGCAACAAGAGCAAGACTCCATCTTTTAAAAAAAAAAAAAAAGGCTCACTGCCGAATCAACCTCCCAGGATCAACCAATCCTCCCACCTGAGGCTGCAGAGTACCTAGGACTACAGGGGTGTGCCAACATGACCAGCTAATTTTTTCATTTTTTGTAGAGATGAGGTACCACTATGTTGCCCAGGCTGGTCTCAAACTCCTGGAAGCAATGCTTCTGCCTCCCAAAGTGCTAGGACTACAGGTGGGAGCCACCACACCCAGTCAACTTTCAAGAAATTTTTGCAGAAAAGTCTTCAACTAGTCTCGCCTATAACAGCCTCTATTAAAAAGTACTGATGGGAAAACAATCCCCACTCCATGAATAAAAGCATAGACACCTTGCTACAAATGTCAATTTTATTTTATTTTATTTTATTTTATTTTATTTTATTTTATTTTGAGACGGAGTCTTGCTCTGTCGCCCAGGCTGGAGTGCAGTGGCCGGATCTCAGCTCACTGCAAGCTCCTCCTCTCGGGTTCACGCCATTCTCCTGCCTCAGCCTACCGAGTAGCTGGGACTACAGGCACCCATCACTTAGCCCGGCTAGTTTTTTGTATTTTTTCGTAGAGACGGGGTTTCACTGTGTTAGCCAGGATGGTCTTGATCTCCTGACCTCGTGATCCGCTCGTCTCGGCCTCCCAAAGTGCTGGGATTACAGGCTTGAGCCACCGCGCCCGGTGTAAATTTTAACTTTTATTTTGGGGTAGGGAGGTGAGGAGGGGTGGGTATGACAAATCTGGGAGAGAGAAAGAGAGAAAGCTGTCACAGAGGGAAAGATGTAATAACAAGAGAGAGAAAGATATTCAGAAGCATATGAAGAAAAATCAAAGACAGCCATGATCCTAGGGACTCCGTATCTGAAAAACTTACTTGGATTTTTTTCTTTTTAAAGCACCGACTAGAAAGTGCGAAAGAGTGGGAGGATCTACCAACCACAAATTTTTCTAAAAGAATTGTTTATTGGTCAGCAGTTCCTAAGTCAAAGATTGACTATATTTTTAAATTATTTATTTTCTCCCACAGGAAAAAAACACTGAAATAACATGCTTTTTTGAAGTTGCAAGTGAATTTGAATCTTGGCTCTTATGCTTTGTGAGCATTTTCTTTTTCTCTCTTTTTTTTTTTT
>NW_012101676.1:1424972-1445990 GCF_000951045.1 Mandrillus leucophaeus | reverse complement strand
CCCAGGCTGGAGTGCAGTGGCGCAATCTCGGCTCCACCTCCCGGATTCAAGCGATTCCCCTGCCTCAGCCTCCCAAATAGCTGGGATTACAGGTGCGTGCCACCGCGTCGGACTAATTTTTGTATTTTCAGTAGTGACAGGGTTTTACCATGTTGGCCAGGTTAGTCTCGAACTCCTGACCTCAGGTGATCCACCCACCTCGGCCTCCCAAAGTGCTGGGATTACAGGCGTGAGCCACTATGCCCAGCCATAACTAGCTCTTATTAAGGTTTGCTGAGATCATTAACTATATAAACAAATATTGTCTATAAAGTCTATTCTTGTAACAACCTTGTACTTCTAGTTCTCCAACTCCCAAATCCAAACGTATGCTTTATTTCAAATTTGCAATGGTGACCTATAACAAGGAAAAAGTTAAGTGAAGAGGAAATCACAGGAACCCTTTAAAAAATGGCATTGTGGCCAGGTGCAGTGCCTCACACCTGTAAATCCAACAGTTTGAGAGGCCAATGGGGGAAGATCACTTGAGCCCGGGAGTTCTAGACCACCCTGAGCAACATGACGAAACTCTGTCTTTACAAAAAAATTAAAAAATTAGATGGGCATGATGGGCCCACATCTGTAGTCCCAGCTACTTAGGGGATACTGAGGCGGAAGGATCACTTGAGACCAGGAGGTAGAGGCTGCACTGAGCCATGATCACACCACTACACTGGGTGCAGTCTGGGCAACAGGGCCAGACCCTGTCTCAAAAAAAAAAAAAAAAAAAGAGAGAGAAATCGCATTGTAAAGGATGTAAGAATAGATATTAATTAGGCTGGGTGTGGTGGCTCTCACCTGTAATCCCAGCACTTTGGGAGGCCGACGCAGGCGGATCACAAGGTCAGGAGTTCAAGACCAACCTGGCCAACACAGTGAAACGCTGTCTCTACTAAAAACACAAAAATTAGTTGAGCATGGTGGCGTGTGCCTGTAGTCTCAGCTACTTGAGAGGCTGAAGCAGGAGAATCACTTGAACCTGGGAGGCGGAGGTTGCAGTGAGCCTAGATCGCGCCACTGCACTCCAGCCTGGGCAACAACAGCGAAACTCCATCTCAAAAAAAGAAAAAACAAAAAAAAGCTGGGCGCGGTGGCTCATGCCTGTAATCCCAGCACTTTGGGAGGTCGAGGTGGGTGGATCACCTGAGGTCGGTAGTTCGAGACCAGCCTGACCAACATGGAGAAACCTCGTCTCTACTAAAAATACAAAATTAGCCAGGCGTGGTGGCACATGCCTATAATCCCAGCTACTAGGGAGGCTGAGGCAGGAGAATTGCTTGAACCTGAGAGGCGGAGGTTGCGGTGAGCCAAGATCGTGCCATTGCACTCCAGCCTGGGCAATAAGAGTGAAACTCCGTCTCCAGAAAAAAAAGAATAGATATGAATTATAATCAATGCTAATGCTAATGCTTCCTCCCTGAAATACTCTCCTCCCTTGCTTCCAGGACAGAGTCTGATGGCTCTTCCCGCCATTCCAATGAATGAATGCTCCCTTCTCAGTCGTTATTGATTTGTTCTGATCTTCCAAATCTCTACACACTAGAGAACTCCAAGGTTCAAGGTTTGGTGTTTTGACTTTAAAAATATCATGTTCATAAATCCAGGCAGGACGGTTGCTCTAAATCCTAGGTATAAATCCAACTACCTGCTTGACTTACACTGCCAACACCTAGAACAGTGGCTAACACAAAGGCACTCCAAGTTTTATTTATGGAATAAATAAGTGGGCCGGGCGCAGTGGCTTACACCTGTAATCCCAGCACCTCGGGAGGCCAAGACAGGTGATCATCTGAGGTCAGCAGTTCTGACTCCAGCCTGGCCAACATAGTGAAACCCCATCTCTACTAAAAATACAAAAATTAGCTGGGTGTGGTGGCGCAGGCCTGTAATCCCAGCTACTCAGGAGGGTGAGGGACAAGAATCACTTGAACTTGGGAGGTGGAGGTTGAAGTGAGCTGAGACTGCACCACTGCACTCCAGCCTGGGTAACAAAGTGACACTCTCAAAAAATAAATAAGCAGGCCTTTGAGTCCCTATGCTTAGGCCCGTTCCCAGACTGTGGAGTGCTACTTTCATTTTCAATAAAACCCTTCATTCCTTCCTTGCTTTGTTTGGGCATTTTGTCCAATTCTTTGTTCAAGATGCCAAGAACTTGGACACTCTCCACTGGTACCATATTTTGGTGAGCCAGCCAGGAGGAAGTCAAGCAGGTTCACTACGACCGCTCAGGGAGACAGAACCTAGAAGCCTGGCATGTTGGCAAAAGGGTAAACAACGCTTTTATTTTTTTGAGACGGAGTCTCGCTGTCATCCAGGCTGGAGTGTGGTGGCGCGATCTCGGCTCACCACAACCTCTGCCTCCTGGTTCAAGCAATTCTCCTGCCTCAGCCTCCTGAGTAGCTGGGATTACAGGTGTAATCCACGCCCAGCCCTAAGAAAGTGTTTTATGGTTTGAATCTTCTGGAAACATCAAAGAAAGACAGTCACCGGGCATGGTGGCTCACGTCTGTAATCCCAGCACTCTGGGAAGCCAAGGAAGGCGGATCACAAGGTTAGGAGATTGAGCCCATCCTGGCTAACATGGTGAAACTCCATCTCTACTAAAAATACAAAAAAACTGGCTGGGCATGGTGGCACACGCCCATACTCCCAGCTACTTGGGATGCTGAGGCAGGAGAATCGCTTGAACCTGGGAGGCAGAGGCTGCAGTGAGCTGAGATCACGCCACTGCACTCCAGCCTGGGCAACAGAGTGAGACTCCATCTCAAAACAAAGAAAGAAAGACCGTCCTTGCCATCCACACTACAACAAAACTTTGGGACCTTGAACTTTGGGTTCATGGTCTCACAAATGAAAAGGGTCCCTCCACACTTTTGGAACTGTGCACCCACTGGAACCCTTGAGAGACCATCAAGCTTCAGATGATCATGCAACAAAGGTTCCAGCCAGTTCCAGGCGAAGACACCACCCCTAGCCATCGAGAAGCTACCCTGCCTCCACTAGATGGAGCAGGGCGAGAGTTCTGTGATCCCCAATAGGTAGAGACTACAACCCAAGTCAGCATGAAGCAGTTACAGAAAAAAAGACCATTGGTTCCTCTGCCTCCCATAAAGATTTATGAGGATCACATCTCTAAGTGGGGAGATGAGGCAAGAAAATAGAGTCTGGAAGCAGGGAACAGAAGGCCAATTCACAATTCAGCTATAACAGGAAATATCCTCTCCATAGGGCATACACCAAGTAAATGACTTTGTAACTTTACTTCATCCTCTTCATTTACACAGGGCATACCCCAAGTAGAGGGTATTTAAACTCACAAAAACTCTGTAACAGGGCCTTCGAGCCCCTATGCTCAGGCCCACACTGCAGAGTGTACTTTCATTTTCAATAAAACCCTTCATTCCTCCCCTGCAAAAAAAAAATAAATAAGTGACTGATTTTTAAAAATATAATGCGCTCTACAAAAGTAAAGTAATTGGAGGGGAAAGGGAGGTGGGACAGGCAGAGAACAGAACTGGAGGCAGTCCATCTAGGGAATGGGACTGTGAGGCCATACTTGTGAAACATTTGGACTGCTATTCTACAACTTTTATTTGGTGTGTTCGTTGCACAGCTATTTGAAATGTTTAATAAAGCTTTATAAACTTAAAAAGAATGCACTCATATAAGCAGTTAATGTAAATATACTTGTATTATTCTAAGTGAAAGGGCAAAAGAATAAACATACAACATTTTGAAAATGAGCTATTTTTTGCAACCTCTAAAAGTTTTTCCACTGTGCCAGGTTATTAAACTAGGAATATCCTGCTCCATCCTGGCACACCAAAAGTCTCCTTTTAACCTACAATAGACTTGAAGCATAAAATAAAACTTAAGAAGTATTTTCAGCTGGGCGTGGTGGCTCACGCCTGTAATCCTAGCACTTTGGGAGGCCAAAGCGGGTAGATCACCTAAGATCAGGAGTTCAAGACCAGCCTGACCAACATGGTGAAACCCCATCTCTACTGAAAACACGAAAAAATTAGTCGGGCGTGGTGGCACACGCCTGTAATCCCAGCTACTTGGAAGGCTGAGGAAGGAGAATCACTTGAACCCGGGAGGTGGAGGTTGCAGTGAGCCAAGTTCACGCCACTGCACTCCAGCCTGTGTGACAAGAGTAAGACTCCATCTCAAAAAACAAAAAAAAAAAGTATTTTCACGTTATCTAGATTTCGTTGTTTTTCTGGCATAAATATTATTGACAGTGTCCTAGTACCCACCCTGCCCCAGTTATAAAAGTAGACATTTCTTAAAAAATCAGTATGTTTTACCCATATGAAAAAAGAAAACTATTAGCTAGGTATGGTGGTGCATGCCTGTAATCCCAGCTACTCGGGAGTCTGAGGCACAAGAATCACTTGAATGTGGGACGTAGAGATTACAGGAAGCCAAGATCACACCACTGCACTCCAGCCTGGGCAACAGAGCAAGACAGTATCTCAAAAAAAAACCAGAAAACTAGCATTCCATGTAGACTAGACCACTCTATTACCCAGATTATATAAATAAACAGACACCTCATAATCCAACAATATTTGAAAACAAATGTAATGAACACCCTTAATAGTACACACACAAATTAACTATTAATAGAATCTTACTTATGATATTGTTGAGTTTTCTGCATCAGCTTCTCTGGCAAGCCATCTTCATCATCAAACTGCTCCATGGGTTCCACAATGACTGGACGAGGGGTCCTGGATAGGTATAAAAGCATTCATAAAAATTAACATGGTGCCAAGAATTAATACCTTCTTAAAAGAAATGTTTTATAATAATAAAGATACATACTTAGAAAATGTCTCACTTGAGAAAAATGTCTCAGAAGTATCATTTGTACTCATAAAAATCAGTCAATAGCCGAAGCAGTGGCTCACGCCTGTAATCCCAGTACTTTGGGAGGCCAAGGCAGGCAGATCACTTGAGGTCAGGAGTTCAAGACCATCCAGGCCAACACGGTGAAACGCCATCTCTACTGAAAATACAAAAAATTAGCCGGGCATTGTGGTGTGTGCCAGCTACTCAAGAGGCTGAGGCAGGAGAATTGCTTGAACCCGGGAGGGAGAGGTTGAAGTGAGTGGAGATTGCATCACTGCACTCCAGCCTGGGTAACAGAGCAAGACTCCATTTCGAGAAAAAGAAAAAAAATTCAGTCAATAAACATTTACTGAGCCAGAGAGAGATGAATGTCAAAAGCCACAAAAAGATGAGTAAATAAAGCAACAATCATGAACCAGCATAACAGCTATAGTTAACATTTAGAAAGTATGATGG
Organism: Mandrillus leucophaeus; assembly: GCF_000951045.1. NCBI lineage: Eukaryota > Metazoa > Chordata > Mammalia > Primates > Cercopithecidae > Mandrillus > Mandrillus leucophaeus. The sequence continues at coordinate 1,440,638 of NW_012101676.1, read as the reverse complement.
AAACGAGTTTGTACCTAACTCATGTTTTATATGTGTGGTCATCATCATAGCCACTGCTTCGGCTATTGACTGATTTTTATGAGTACAAATGATACTTCTGAGACATTTTTCTCAAGTGAGACATTTTCTAAGTATGTACCTTTATCATCAACATGTCCCACCACCTCAACCCACCCACCTGTGCCCACCACTCGGTTTCCCTGTATCGATCAGTATTGTTCAGGAAGTTCTTAAAAATGATGGCCAGGAGGCACAGTGGCTCACACCTGTAATCCCAGCACTTTGGAAGGCCAAGGCAGGCGGACCACCTGAGGTTAAGAGTTTGAGACCAGTGGGGCCAACATGGTGAAATCCCATCTCTACTAAAACTACAAAATTTAGCCAGGCGTGGTGGCACATGCCTGTAGTCCCAGCTACTCAGGATGCTGAGGTATGAGAATCGCTCGAACTCAGGAGGCAGAGGTTGCAGTGAGTGGCGATCGCACCACTGTACTCCAGCCTGGGCGGCAGAGCGAGACTCTTGTCTCAAAAAAAAATAATGTTAAAGCTGAGAATCAGATCTAAAACATGTCAGCGAAGTGGCTCACATCTGTAATTCCAGTGCTTTGGGAAGCAGAGGCGGGGAAGATGGCTGGAGCCCAGAAGTTTGAGACCAGCCTGGGAAAGATGACGAGACCCTGTCTCTATAATATATTTTAAAATTAGCCAGGTGGCATACACTACCCAGGAGGCTGAGGTGGGAGGATCACTCGAGCCCAGGAATTTGAGGCTGCAGTGAGCTATGACAAAGCCACTCAACTCTAGCCTGGGCAATAAGGCAAGACGCTATCTCTAAATTAAAATAAAAATAAAAGATGTTAGCCAGACAAAAGGGAAAGAGGGAAGGCAGAAGACACCAGACATTCAAGGAGAAAAGTTGGGAGAAGGAAGTGACAAGAAGAGTGGGTGATGAAAGATATGACTAGAGGCCCTCCTTCTTTACTGTTTTCTTGAGTAAAACAGGAGAAAAAGAGAGTTCATGGAGGGGAGGAGGAATAAGTAGAATGGATGGCACACTGATATTAAAATTTCCTTTGAGATTGGCTCTTCACCATGCAATTAAAATCTATTTATACTACCTTCAAAATAGTGATGCTTCAGAGAGAAAAACCTAAGCTAGAAAGATGAAGGGGGTTTTTGGACTCCAAAAGTTTCTCTTACACATAATACCAGAGATTAACACAGACTTTAGATCCTAAATGTTAAGAAAAGACACAAAATAACTTTTCAAAATTATTACTGAGTTAGTGAAGACATTTTAAGGAAACAGTTAAAGCAGGTATGGAACATCATGAAGTGGTGAAATGAGATTATAGAAACCTCACATAAACTGAATAGGAACCCAAAGGTAAAGAGACTTAAGACATGGTACTTCTAAAAGTACCCAAAAAGGCCCAGGGCCAAAATGAAAATGATGCATTTTATGGACCATTCATCCGCTGGAAGCTATGGCAGGGCCACAAAGAACAGGAACAGAACCAGACAAGAGGTACACCTAAGGAGAGGCCAACAAAGAAATAAGCAAACCCCTCCAGTAACACACGACCACCCCCCTTCAAACAAACTTTAGAAACAGAGAATTAAGAGGGAAAAATGAACTAAGCAGATGATATGTCATTCATCAGAAATGACAAAAGTATATGAAGCCAAGGGAAACCGTAATCAGTAGTAAGAGAGAAAACTCTGACATCTCTGTACTCTCAAATATGTTAGAGATTTTAACAAATCGTAAACTTTTCACATGTAAGTTTGGGCCACTAGACAACTCTTACACAGTATGGGAGAGAAGAAGTACAGATTTCTAAGAGGGAACTTAATCGATACAAACAAATTTATAGTCTCCCTCTACCACTCTCTCTCTGTATTCATCTTGCTCCTACAATTCCACTTCTAGAGAGACACATAAACCAGTAAGCAAAGATCAATCACAACCACATTCATCAATTACACAACATAAAAAGACCAAGCAACATGGGTATGTATTGTGTACAAGGGAATTACTTAAGGGACTGTATCTTATTTTTATTTATTGGAACACATGCTAAAATGTTAACATCTATGGTTTCGTTGTACATGCACCACTCCCTATAGAAGCTCCCTTTGTCCACCTTCTGACTCATCTTGTTTATTTCACTTTCATCTTTAGGTATAACCAAAGTTTGTAAAACTCAACCTAAGGCCGGGCACAGTGGCTCACGGCTGTAATCCCAGCACTTTGGGAGGCCAAGGCTGGTGGATCACTCAGGAGTTTGAGACCAGCCTGGCCAACATGTGAAATCCCGTCTCTACTAACACAAAAAATTAGCTGGGTGTGGTGGTGCATGCCTGTAGTCCCAGCTACTTGGGAGGCTGAGGCAGGATAATCACTTGAACCCAGGAGGCGGAGGTTGTAGTGAGCTAAGACTGTGCCATTGCACTCCAGCCTGGGCAACAAGGGCAAAACTATTTCAAAAAACAAACAAACAAACAAAAACTCAAATTCTGTTTGCCATAGGTATAATAACTAAATTTATTCTTTTTTCTTGAGACAGTGTCTCACTCTGTTGTCCAGGCTGGAGTGCAGTGGCGCAATCACAGCTCACTGCAGCCTCAAACTCCGGGGCTCAAGATATCCTCTCGCTTCAGCCTCCCAAAGTGCTGGGATTACAGCCATGAGCGACTACGTCTGCCCAGGTTACTCTTTTTGCAAATGTAAGTATATAGTAAGTGGAAAACAGCTGGGCACGGTGGCTCATGCCTGTAACCCCAGCACTTTGGGAGGCCGAGGCAGGCGGATCACAAGGTCAGGAGTTCAAGACCAGCCTGACTAATATGGTGAAACCCCGTCTCTACTAAAAAATATAAAAATAATTAGCTGGGCGTGGTGGCGCACACCTGTAATCCCAGCTACTCGGGAGGCCGAGGCAGGAGAATTGCTTGAACCCAAGAGGCAGAGGTTGCGGTGAGCCGAGATCGTGCCACTGCACTCCAGCCTGGGAGACAGAGGGAGACTCTGTCTCAAAACAAAAAAAGTAGAAAACAGACGGAAAAGAAACAAATCAAAGTCTTCAACCATAATGTTAAACCTGAAGTTACTGCTTGGATTTTTGTTTTTCTCCCCATTTTACCACCAAGTCAATCATTAGTTTGGTTATAAACGTGAAGGACTGAAAGAGAGAGGCTTCGGTACTGAGGCCCTGGGGTTTAGAGCAGGTTATGAGCTATGTATCCTTCAGCTAGGAGGTTCACCCGCGCTAGCCGAAGTTTTCTCAGAGCATCATAGGGTTGTTATGATAACGAAAGAAGAAAAGTAGGGCACTTAGCACAGTTCTTGGTAAAGAGAGTTCATTAAATGAAAGTGAAGTTGGCTGGGCGTGGTGGCTCATGCCTGTAATCGCAACACCTTGGGAGGCCAAGGCGAGTGTATCACCTGAGGTCGGTAGTTTAAGACCAGCCTGGCCAACATGGTAAAACCCCATCTCTACTAAGAAATACAGAAAAATTGGCTGGGCGTGGTGGCGGGCGGCAGCTGTGGTCCCAGCTACTCAGGAGACTGAGGAACGAGAATTGCTTGAATCCAGGAGGTGGAAGTTGCAGTGAGCAGAGATCACACCACTGCGCTTCAGCCTGCATGGCAGACTGAAACCCTGTCTTGGGAAAAAAAAAAAAACTGAAGGTTTTTTTTGGGTGGTAAGAGGGGAAAAAGTATTTCAGTGTACTTTCAGGCCTGAAAATACCAAAATTTAAAGCGTTAATTTATTTACAAAAACACTTGAAAAATGTTTCATTGTGGAAAAACTTAAATAGTAAGTTTTGTAGAAGAAAGAAGGCCCCTGAAATCCTAACATGTGGAGAGGAGCTCTGATCACATTTTTGTGAAAACCACTTAAGACTTGCCTTTCTGTTGGATATATGCATAACATTACATAAAGTGAATCACCTATACATGCTTTTTTCCAGATATCCAAAGTACTCAATGTAAAATGGCACCATTTTACGCACTGCATGCATGCACAATAATTTTTTTAACCATACCAACTAGTATACATCTGCGGTTTTCATGTTTTCTGTAATGATATATAACACAAATTACGTATTTGTGACTGATCTTTCCTCATTGTGGCTGATCTTTCCTTAGAACTGTGGAAACAAGGTAGAATATACAGTACTAAAAACATGGCGACTTAAGGGCCGGGCAAGGTGGCTTCTGCCTGTAATCCCAGCACTCTGGCAGACTGAAGTGGGAGGATCATTTGAGGCCAGGAATTCCAGGTTACAATGAGCTATGATCATGCCACTGCACTCCAACCTGGGTGACAGCAGAACTTGCCTTAAAAAAAAAAAAAAAAAAGTGACTTAAAAGATACGCAATATTTTGCGTATGTAATTTCTTTTTTTTTTTTTGAGACAGGGTCTCATTCTGTTGCCCAGGCTGCCATGCAGTGGATTAACAGGATGATAATATTAATAAAATATTTTATGATGGAGAAAAAATAAAATCACTAGGCTCTAACAATGGTATCTTAAATTTACAAAATGACACAATAGATCTATGTGGTAATTTTAAGAAAAGGGATATAATTTTTTTTTCTTTTTTTTTTGAGAGACAGTCTCACTACATTGCTCAAGCTAGTCTCAAACTCCTGGACTCAAGCAAACCTCAGCCTTCAGAGTAGCTGGGACTACAGGTGCCTACTACTACAATTCAGCTTGTTTTAATTTTTTTTAATTTTTCTTTTTGTTCTTTTGAAGACCTCTAAGAAATAAGGAAGTATCAATCTTTACAAATAACTACAAATAACAAATAAGGAAATATCAATCTTTACAAAAAAAGAAAGCAAAAAACTAAAATTGGATCCAATTAGCACTGATAGTATATCAAGGGTTAATGTTGCTTTCCTCAAAAGTTAAGTAGCAGTTTATACTTACTAGCAGGTTTTTCTAGATAACTCATTACTTTCAACAGGCAATGGAAATATTATAATGTTTTTCTTAAAGAATTTTTTTTTGTCTAAAAGTAATCTCATTTAATGGAAAAAAATGATAAAGCAAATAAAATGTTGGAAGAAGTAATCCCTTTCAAATATAAACATAAAATAGGAAAAGTACAAAATTATTTTTGTACTCTTCTGCACAGGAAAAGCGTGCAGGAAAGAGTTTAAAAGAGCAAGCCTGCAGCGGGGCGCGGTTGCTCACGCCTGTAATCCCAGGACTTTGGGAGGCCAACGCAGGCGAATCACTTGAGGTCAGGAGTTTGTGACTAGCCTGGTCAACATAGTGAAACCCCGTCCCTACTAAAAATACAAAAATTAGCCAGGCGTGGTGAACATCTGTAGTCCCAGCTATTCAGGCGGCTGAGGCACATGAATCGCTTGAACCCAGGAGGCAGAGGTTGCAGTGAGCCAAGAACATGCCACAGAACTCCAGCCTGAGTGACAGAGCAAGATCCTGTCTCAAATAAATAAATTAATTAATTAATTAATTAAATAAATCCTACCAGCCAGGAGCGGCAGCTTGTGACTGTAATCCTAGCACTTTGGGAGGCCAAAACGAGCAGATCGCTTGAGCCCAGGAGTTCAAGGCCAGCCTGGGCCATGTGGCGAAAATACAAAAAGTGCAAAAATTAGCCAGGCATGGGGTGGCTGGTGCATGCCTATAGTCCCAGCAACTTGGGAGGCTGAGGTGGAAGGATGACTTGAGCCCAGCAGGTCGAGGCTGCAATCAGCTGTGATCACGCCACTGCACTCCAGCCTGGGAGGCACACTGAGACACTGCCTCAAAAAAAAAAAAAAAAAAAAAAAAAGGACAAGAACAATGGCTCACACTTGTAAACCCAGCACTCTGGGAGGCTGCGGCCGGCTGAGACAGGTGGATTGCTTGAGCTCAGGAGTTGAAGACCAGCCTGGGCAAAATGACAAAATCCACCTCTACAAAAAATACAAAAATTAGGCCTGGAGCAGTGGCTCACGTCTGTAATCCCAGCACTCTAGGAGGCTGAGGCAGGCAGATCACCTAAGGCCAGGAGTTCAAGGCCAGCGTAGCCAATATGGTGAAACCCCATCTCTATTAAAAATAAAAAATTAAAAAATTAAAAATTAAATTAAAATAAAATGGAAAAGCAAAATCTATGACAATCTGAAGAGCATTCTCTAAGGAAAGAGAAGAAGAGCAAAGCCTCTGACAAGATTGTGTTGTAAAACAGCAGATATAGTATGAATCTCAGTTTTAATATCAATGCTTAATAGTCAAGAATAAGTTTTAAAATGCTTACAAATCAGCAACTAAGCTCCATGGAGCCAGGAAACAAAAACTTTTAAATTCAATTCTCTAAACCCTAAAACATCTAAATGATCCCAACCAAGAGCTGACAGTACCATACAATAAGCAAATACAAAGAACCTAAATACCTAAAAAAATAAAATTGGATGATTATAATCTGATTTCAAAGCTTAGGGTAAATATGGTAATTAAGCAAGTACTATTTTGGAACTGACAAACTGGTCAATGAAACCAAAAAAGTACAGATTTTTTTCCCAGGTTTTTTAAATAAAGATGCAAGGGTAACAGGGTAACAAAGGGGAAATCATAAATCTTTTCAATTAATGGTGCCGAACAACTGGAGACCTGCACAATAAAAAGGATTTTTACGTTACACTCAAAACGTATAAATGTAAAAGCTATAAAATTTCTCAAGAAAACATTAAGAAAAGTTTTGCAATCTTAGGCAAAGATCATACAAGGACACAGAACAAACCATACAAGAAAAAAAAATTGACAAAATTTGGACTTCACAAAACATAAGAACATCTGCTCTTTGAGGGTCACTGTTAAAGTTAAAACATTTCACAGATGCAATGGCTCACACCTGTAATTCCAGCACTTTGGGAGGCTAAGACAGGAGGATAGTTTAAGCTCAGGAGTTAGGGACCAGTCTGGGCAACACAGCAAGACCTCGTATCTACTTTAAAAAAAAAAATGAAAAAATTAACCAGGCGTGGTGGCGCATGCCTGCAGTAGTAGCTACTCAGCAGGCTAAGGAAGGAGAATCATTTGAGCCCAGGAGGTCAAGGCTGCAGTAAGCCGAGATCACTCCACTGCACTTCAGCCTGAGTGACAGAGCAAGACCGTGTCCCCAAAAAAATAAATAAATAAAAAGAAAAGAAAATTTAAAAACAAGCCACAGACTGGGAGGAAGATTTATAATACAGACATACCTAGATTTGACAATTCAGTAAGAAGACAATCTGCCCAATTAAAAATGAACAAAGAGGGGCCGGGTGCAGTGGCTCACACCTGTAATCCCAGCACTTTGGGAGGCTGAGGTGGGCGGATCAAAAGGTCAGGAGATCAAGACCATCCTGGCTAACACGGTGAAACCCTGTCTCTACTAAAAATACAAAAAAAATTAGCCAGACATGGTGACTGGTGTCTGTAGTCCCAGCTATTTGGGAGGATTAGGCAGGAGAATGGCGTGAACCTGGGAGGCAGACCTTGCAGTGAGCCGAGATCGTGCCACTGCACTCCAGCCTGGGCGACAGAGCGAGACTCTGTCTCAGAAAAAAAAAAAAAGAACAAGGGGGACATCTAAAAAAAATGGACAAAAATATTTTAGATATTTCAGGAAAGATATATAATTGGCCAAAAAGCACATGAAAAGATGCTCATCATTAGTCAAGAGGAAACTAAAATTTAAATCATGATGAGATTGTGCTAAACTAACTAGAATATCTAAGTCTAAAAAGCACCAAGTGCAACTGGGCACAGTGGCTCACACCTGTAATCCCAGCACTCAGGGAGACTGAAGCAGGTGGATCACTTGAGGCCAGGAGTTCCTGACCAGTCTAGCCAACATGGCGAAACCCCATCTCTACTGCAAAAAAAAAAAAAACTTAGCCAGGCATAGTGGTGCACGCCTGTAGTCCCAGCTACTCAGGAGGCTGAGGCACAATTATCACTTGAACTCAGGAGGCAGAGATTATAGTGAGCCGAGATGGAATCACTGCACTCTAGCCTGGGCGACACATGGAGACTCTGTCTCAACAAACAAATTAACAAAATATTAAAGATAGGCTGGGCACGGTGGCTCATGCCTGTAATCCCAGCACTGTGGGAGGCCAAGCGGGTGGATCAGGAGGTCAGGAGTTCAAGACCAGCCTGACCGAGATGGTGAAACCCTGTCTCTACTAAAAATACAAAAATTAGCTGGGCGTGGTGGCAGGCACCTGTGATCCCAGCTACTCGGGAGGCTGAGGCAGAGAACTGCTTGAACCTGGAGGCAGAGGTTGCAGTGAGCCGAGGTCACGTCACTACACTCCAGCCTGCGCAACAGTGAGGCTCCATCTCAAAAAAAAAAAAAAAAAAGGAAAAAAACTAAAATTAAAAAAAATTAAAAAATTAAAAATAGGCCAGGCACACTGCCTCAGACCTGTAATCCCAGCACTCTGGGAGGCCAAGATGGGCGGATCAAGAGCTCAAGAGATGGAGACCATCCTGGCCAACTTGGTGAAACCTCATCTCTACCAAAATTACAAAAATTAGCCGGGCGTGGTAGCAGGCGCCTATAGTCCTAGCTACTCGGGAGGTTGAGGCAGAAGAATCACCTGAACCCGGAAGGCAGAGGCTGCAGTGAGCCGAGATTGCTCCACTGCACTCCAGCCTGGATGACAGAGCAAGACTTCATCTCAAAATAGTAATAATAATAAGGCCAGGCGCGGTGGCTCACGCCTGTAATCCCAGCACTTTGGGAGGCCAAACTGAAGTCCAGAGTTCAAGATAACCCTGACGAACATGTAGAAACCCCGTCTTACTAAAAATACAAAATTAGCCAGGCATGGTGGCACATGCCTGTAATCCCAGCTATTTGGGAGGCTGAGGCAGGAGAATTGCTTGAACCCAGGAGGCGGAGGTTGCAGTGAGCTGAGATGGCGCCATTGCACTCCAGCCTGGGCAACAAGAGCGAAAACTCCGTCTCAAAAAATAACAATAATAAAATAAAATAAAAATAAAAAATAAAAACACCAAGTGTGGGTAAAATGTGGAGCAACTAGAAGTAACTCACTCATTGCTGGTAGGAATGTAAAATGGTACACCACTATGGAAAAGAGCTTGGCAGTTTCTTATAAAGTTAAACATACAGAATTTACCCCTAAATATTTACCTAAGTCACATGAAAGCCTAGTATTTACAAGAAGCCTTGTAAACAAATACTCATAGTAGCTTTATTCACAATGGCCAGTAGTTGTAAGCAACTCAAATATCCATCCATATATCACGGACAAAACACAGTTATGTCCATACCATGGAATACGACTCAGCCATAAAAAGGAACAAAATACTATACACACGAAGATATGAATGAAATCTCATAAACACATGCTAAGCAAGAGAAGCCAGACACAGAAGAATACATACTATATGATTTCACTTAATATTAGAAAACACAAAACGTATTTATAGTAACAGAAATAGCTATCTAAGGCAGGTAGAGTACAAAATAACCGTAAAAGGGCACAAGAGAACTTCTGTGGGGTAATGGAAGTGTTCTGTATTTTTACTATGGCAGTGCGTTACATGAGTACATATGTTTGTTAAAACTCATTGAGCTCAGCCAGGCGAAGTGGCTCATGCCTGTAATCCCAGCACTTGGGGAGGCCCAGGCAGGTGGATTACTTAAGGTCAGGAGTTCCAGACCAGCCTGGCCAACGTGCTGAAATCCAGTCTCTACAAAAATACAGGACAGGCATGGTGGCTCATGTATGTAATCCCAGCACTTTGGGAGGCCAAGGTGGGCGGATCACCTGAGGTCAGGAGTTCCAGACCAGCCTGCCCAACATGGTGAAACCCCGTCTCTACTAAAAATATAAAAATTAGTCAGACACAGTGGCTTACGCCTGTAATCCCAGCTACTCGGAAGGCTGAGGAAGGAGAATTGCTTGAACGTGGGAGAGGTTACAGTTCGTCGAGATTGCCACTGCACTCCAGCCTGGGCAACAGAGTAAGACTCATCTCCCAAAAAAACCAAAAAAACAAAAACCAAAAAAAAACCACCTCATTGAGCTCTACAACAGAATTTTTTTTTAATTATTTTATTACTATTATTTTTTTAATTTTCTTTTTAAATAGAGACAGGGTCTCATTGCAACCTTGACCTCCTAGGCTCAAGTGATCCTCCCATCTCAGCCTCCTGCACAGCTGGGACAACAGGGCAAATAGCTGAGACTACTGTGCACTCCACCATGCAGCCCCCAAGATGTTTTTATGTTGTTGTTGTTGTTGTTGTTTTTAGGCAGAGTCTTGCTCTGTCGCCCAGTCTGGAGTGCAATGACACAATCTGAACTCACTGCAACCTCCGTCCCCCAGGTCCAACCAATTCTGGTGACTCACCCTCCCAAGTAGCTGTGCTTACAGGCACACACCACCAAGCCCAGCTAATTTTTCATATTTTTAATAGAGACAGGGTTTCGCCATTTGCCCAGGCTGGTCTCAAACTCTTGAGCTCAGGCAATCCACCTGCCTCGGCCTCCCAGAATGCTAGGATTACAGGCGTGAGCCACCGAGCCTGGCCCAAGGTACTATTTTTTTTGAGACAAGGTCACTCAGTCACCCAGGCTGGAGTGCAGTGGCACGATCTGGGATCACTGCAACCTCTGCCTCCAAGGTTCAAGCAATTCTTGTGCCTCAGCCTCCTGAGTAGGTGGGATTACAGGGATGTGTCACCACGCCCAATTAATTTTTGTATTTTTAGTAGAGATGAGGTTTTTGTTTTGTTTTGTTTTGTTTTGTTTTTTTGAGACAGTCTGTCACCCAGGCAGGAGTGCAGTGGCACAATCTCAGCTCACTGCAACCTCCGACTCCCAGAGTCAAGTGATTCTCGAGCCTCAGCCTCCCCAGTAGCTGGGACTACAGGCGCACATCACCACGCCCAGCTAATTTTTGTATTTTTAGTAGAGTCGGGGTTTCGTGCCATGTTGGCCAGGCTGGTCATGAACTCCTGACCTGAGGTGATCTACCCGCTGAAAGTCTGGGGCTTGAGCCACCGCACCCCTGAGGTGCTTTTTATGAAGGTAAATTAGATGTCAGTAAAGCTGATAACAGTTTCTGAAAGGATTATCTTAACTTCATAGATTTTACTTTGTATATATATGTTCAGTAAGTTAAATGAAATCATAATACAAAACACTGCTGAGATTTAAACTCTGAAGTTTGAAGAAAGTAGATGACTCTTGACTCCTACAAGTACACAAAAATTTCTTATTTGTATTCACTGAATATTTACTCAACACCTACTTACCATATGCTAGTATCAACTGCAAGGAAAGACAGAATTCCAGAACAAAGAGAAGCCCATATGTAACTGGATAGAAGAAGGACAAGATATTTAAAACTTACGTTGTTAGCAAGAATGCCCCATCACCACATCTTTCCAGAGCCTTTCGTGCAGGAGGTTTTGCTGCAAATTCTACAAAACCTTTTCCCGTAGCTCTACCGCGATCATCCACAACCACAACAGCTTTCTCTACAGGACCAAACTGAGAAAATGCTTGCTCTAGCAGCTCATTGGAAACAACTGGAGAAAGGTTCTTGACAGTTAAGGCAGCTCCATGCGTAGCAAAGCGAATTCGTAGAGGTCTGCTCTTCAAAATAGTGCCATCCAGCTCTGCTTTTGCAATTTCAGCCAGTGTTCTGGATTCCTTTTTAGGAAGAAAAAACATTGTTAGAAGATGACAGTAACAGAAAAAATTTAAAACACTCTTTGGCTTCTAGGGAGAACGAGGTAGCTTTAGCAAATGGCTGACAGGGTTGATTTGATTTTTTATCTTTTAACTTTGGTATCACAGGGTTTTTAACTATTCAATCATCATTTTAAACATTTTAATTAAAAGGTCCGAACTCTGTTGTTTTGTTAAAAGTAATCATTTAAAGATTAGCTCCTCATAAGGCTAGTTACCAACTATTAAATATTCAAAGCAATATAGTTTTAAAATCTCCTACATATATTAAAAACATATTAATAACTTAACTAGAGGCTGGGCACAGTGGCTAACCCCTGTAATCCCAGCACTTTCAGAGGCCGAAGCGGGCGGATCACCTGAGGTCAGGAGTTTGAGACCAGCCTAGCCAACATAGTGAAATCCCATCTCTACTAAAAATACAAAAATTACCTGGGCGTGGTGGCGGGCGCCTTAATCCCAACTACCTGGGAGGCTGAGGTAAGAGATCTCTTGAATCTAGGAGGCAGAAGTTGCAGTGAGCCGAGATGGCGCCACTGCACTCCAGCCTGATCAACAGAGCAAGACTCTGTCTCAGAAAAAATAAAAATAAAAAAAAACAATAACTTGGCTAGAAACTATCATCAAAGGAATAATTCTCTCCATACCCTTATGTTTTTCATCTCTTTTCTTTTTTTTGAGACAGAATCTGGCACCGTCACCCGGGCAATGGTGCAATCTCGGCTCACTGTAACCTCTGCTTCCCGGGTTCAAGAGATTCTCCTGCCTCAGCTTCCTGAGTAGCTGGGACTATAGGCGAACACCAGCACGCCCAGCTAATTTTTTGTATTTTGTATTGAAACCCCAGTAGAGATGGGGTTTCACCATGTTGGCCAGGCTGGTCTCGAACTCCTGACCTCGAGATTTGCCCACCTCAGCTTCCCAAAGTGTTGGGATTACAGGCATGAGCCACCGCACTCGGCCTGTTTTTTATGTCTCAATAAAACATTCCGCCTCTGTACAGCCAGACAAATCACCTTTTCTTTTTATTTTCATTTCTTTTCAATATTATATGTAAAAACTATTAGTTCTTGGGTTTTTTTTTCAGGGGAGGGAGGTGTCCTGAGACAGGGTCTTACTCTATTGCCCAGCCTGGAGTACAGTGGCACAATCATAGCTTACTGCAGCCTCAAACTCTGGGGCTCAAGGGATCCTCCTGCCTCACCCTCCCGACTAGCTGGGATTACGGATGTATGCCACCAAGTCTGGCTAATTTTTTAATTTTTTGTAGAGATGGGGGGTCTCACTATATTGCCTATGCTGGTCTCTTGAACTCCTGGCCTCAAGCAGTCCTCTCGCCATAGCCTCCCAAAGTGTGAGATTACAGGTGTGAGCCCCCTTGCTCTAGCCAATGTCTTATTAATGACTTCTCCTGAAATACTGGCATGGGTTACACATTTCTCACCATCACATGAAGAGAAACAAAGGCAACATTCACGAGCTATAACAGTTCTCGCCATTATATAGAGAAGCAAATGTACATATGCACTTATTATAAACTGAAAAATATGCTCATTGCTGAAACTACAAGGTAAGAGAACTTCCTTCTACTTGGAGAATACAAAGTTGGTATAGAATATGGGCAGCACCTAAAACAATAAATAAGGAACTGGTAAATGTAATAGCGGTACGTCTTTTTCACTGTGTTATGGGAACTCTCCAGGGACAACTGAAGAGGCTTTACATGTATATGTAAGAAGAATACAAACATACTATCTTATGAAAAATGTCTTAAGGTCACAAGAGCTCTTTATTCAATCCCTAAAATGTTCATGACAGCTTGAAATTATTGCCCTTTATTGCAAAAATCTACCTATAGAATTATTTTTCCAAAAACAAATGAAGTTACCCTTTTTAGAGACATACTCATCCCTCTGTATCCATGGATTCAACCAGAAGTAGATCAAAAATATTTAGGACCAGGCCCAATGGCTCACACCTGTCATCCCAGCACTTTGGAAGGCTGAGGCAGGCAGATCACTTGAGGTCAGGAGTTCAAGACCTGCCTCCTGGCCAACATAGCAAAACCCAGTCTCTATTAAAAAATACAAAAATTAGCCAGGGCATGGTAGTAAGCACCTGTAGTCCCAGCTACTTGGGGGGCTGAGGTGGGAGAATCTCTTGAACCCAGAAGGCAAGAGGTTGCAGTGAGCCGAGATCACACCACTGCACTCCAGCCTGGGTGACAGGGAGAGACTCGGTGTCAAAAAAAGAAAAAAGAAAAGAAAACATTCGGGAAAGAAACAATTTAAAATAATACAGAAAGGCAGGGTAAGAGCGCTCACACCTGTAATCCCAGCACTTTAAGCCAAAACAGGAAGAATCCTTGAGGCCAAGAGTTTAAGACCAGCCTAGGTAAAACAGCAAGACCTCGTCTTTATTCCTTTAAAATAAAAAATAAAATTTAAATAAAAGAAAATAAAATAGGCTGGGTGCAGTGGCTCATGCCTGCAGTCCGAGGCCGAGGTGGGCAGATCACGAGGTCAGGAGTTCGAGACCAGCCTAGCCAGCATGGTGAAACCCCGTCTCCACTAAAAATACAAAAAAAAAAAAAAAAAAAAAATCAGCCAGGCATGTGGCATGTGGCTGTAGTCCCAGCTACTCCGGAGGCTGAGGCAGAATCGCTTGAACCCGTGAGGCAGAAAATGCAGTGAGCTGAGACAGCGCCACTACACTCAGGCCTGGGCGATAGAGCGAGAATCCATCTGAAATAGATAACTAAATAAACCAAATAATACAGTATAACAGCTATTCATATAGCATTTACATTGTACTAGGTATTATAAGTAATCTAGAGATGATTTAAAGTATACAGGAGGATTGCATGGGTAATATGGAAAAACAATGCCATTTTTACACAGTATAAGGATTTAAGCATCTACTAATTTTAGTACTGGAGTAGGTCCTAGAATCAATCCCCCCCAGATACTGAGGGATGATTGCATTCTAAACAGTCGTTTTGTTTATTGCTTTTAACTCACTAGTAATAGTAGTAGCGGTTAGTAAACACCTAAAAAGAGATGGGCACTTTCTTACCTAATACATCATATAATCCAACTCTTGAGAAGTAGACTTTAGAAACAGTCTTGAAAGTAAGAATAGGGCCAGGCGCAGTGGCTCACGCCTGTAAACCCAGCACTTTGGGAGGCCGAGGCAGACGGATCACGAGGTCAGGAGATCGAGACCATCCTGGCTAACATGGTGAAACCCCGTTTCTACTAAAAATACAAAAAAATTAGCCGGCGTGGCGGTGTGCGCCTGTAGTCCCAGCTGCTGGGGAGGCGGAGGCAGGAGAATGGCGTAAACCCGTGAGGCGGAGCTTGCAGTGAGCCGAGATCGGGCAATTGCACTCCAGCCTGGGTGACAGAGCAAGACTCCGTCTCAAAAAAAAAAAAGAAAGAAAGAGAGAATAGGAAAAAAAATGAAGACATTTTATGGGGTAATAACATGTATATTTTGATAGGGGTTTGAGTTAAACAGACATACACATTTGTCAAAATTCACAAACCAGTGGCCAGGCATGGTGGCTCACACCTGTCATCCTAACACTTTGGGAAGCTGAGGCGGAGGGATCACTTAAGCCCAGGAGTTTGAGACCTGCCTGGGCAACATGAGAGAGACCTTGTCTCTACAAAAAACAAATAAAATTAGCCAGGTGTGGTGGTGTGTGCTTGTGGTCCCTGCAACCTGAGGGGCTGAGGTGTGAGGATCACTTGAGCCCAGGAAGTCGAGGCTTGATCAAGTGAGCCATGATCATGCCACTACACTCCAGTCTGGGTACTCTGTCTCAAAAGAGAAAAAAAAGAAAAAAAAAATCACCAACCAGTACACTTAAAATTTTTGCCCTTTACCATATGTAAATTTTTTTTTTTTTTTTTTT
>NW_012101676.1:1419037-1420697 GCF_000951045.1 Mandrillus leucophaeus | reverse complement strand
CCCCATTTCATTATTATTAGCAGTTGTGAATATTTGCCCTTCTCTTGAAGCCGCTTACATGTTGAAATGTTTGCCCTAAAAAATACAGTCTCTTGGCTGGGTGCCGTGGCTCATCCTTGAAATCCCAGCACTTTGGGAGGCCGAGGCGGGTGGAGCACGAGGTCAAGAGGGCGAGACCATCCTGGCCAACATGGGTGAAACCCCGTCTCTACCAAAAATACAAATATCAGCTGGTCGTGGTCGCATGCGCCTGTAGTCCCAGCTGGGAGGCTGAGGCAGGAGAATAGCTTGAACCCGGTAGGTGGAGGATGCAGTGAGCCAAGATCCCGCCACTGCACTCCAACCTGGTGACAGAGCAACATTTCGTCTCAAAAAAACAGTATCTTAAAGGTTTTAGAAGTACATTAATTTTTTAAAAAAGAAAAAAGTAATAAAAATACAGTACCATGTAACTACAATTTTCTCTACATATTAAGATTTTGTATCGTCCAGACAGAGAACCCAATTTTGAAAGTCAAAGCTCCAGGCTGGGCACAGTGGCTCACCCTGTAATTCCAGCACTTTGGGAGGCCAAGACTGGAGGATCGCTTGAGCCCAGGAATTCGAAAGCAATCTGGGCAACATGGCGAAACGCTGCCTCTACAAAAAATTACAAAAATTAGGCGGGCTTGGGGGTGCATGACTGTAGTCCCAGCTACTCGGGAGGCTGAGGCAGGAGAACTGCTTGAGCCCAGGAGCTGAGATCACGCCACTGTACTCTACCTAGGGTGATAGCGCGAGACCCTGTCTCAAAAAAAAAAAAAAAAAAAAAAAAAAAAGGCGTAAACCTTCGCTATTTTTGTTTTGTTTTGTGATCTCAGCTCACTGCAGCCTCTGCCTCAGCCTCCCAAGTAACTGGGACTACAGGCGTGCACCACCACGCCCAGCTAATTTTTGTATTTTTAGTAGAGATGGAGTTTGGCCAGGCCTGTTCAAATTTTTAAAAAATATAAAGGAATCATAATTTTTGCATAAATTATTGGAAAACTTTTCAAAATTTAGATTACAAGAGAGTAAGCTACATTACTCTGATACTAGGGTATGTATCAGTAATTTATGAAGTAGTACTGTGTATCATCTATTCTCCCCCTATAAAAACGTGGAACTCTCCAGGATGTTTGGTAGAGAAACACTGTATTAGACACATAAAATTAAACACCGTCCCATTACCGCAGATTAAACGGTGTTACTTGAGTACAGAGTTTGGGCACCTAAGCAGTTTGAGGTAAAAAGCAGGCTGCACTGAGGTGAGAAATCAAGTGGGAGTCCAAGGCAGGAGGATCGCTCGTGCCCAGGAGTTCGAGACTAGCCTGGTCAACATGGCGAGACCCCGTTTCTATTAAAATAAACAAATTTAATTTAGAAAGAAATAAAGTGGTCTACCCTTAAACGCATACAGGTGTCGCTGAAGCCAAGGATGGGATGTGAATAACTGTCTAAGCAGCAAGTCTCCCGGGTAGACCCTCACCAGTGATTCGTCTGGTGCGACCCAAGCTTCCGTTCCAAATTGACGTTCACTTCGTTTCTATTATGGCACCATTTTTGCCTTGAAGAATTCTCATCCCAAAACGCCGCCCGCCCCTGCCCCCGGGCCCTTTCGGTACCCGGGCAACGGGGAACC
>NW_012101676.1:1412166-1416282 GCF_000951045.1 Mandrillus leucophaeus | reverse complement strand
CCCGCCGCGGACTCCAGGGCGCGAAGGCGGGCCGGGTTTTTCTCAATGCGCACTTGCTTCAGGTTTCCTCTTAACATCATCTTAGGGAGTTCGCCTCGGACGCCGGATACGGGCCTAGACTTCTATATAGCGTGTCTATATGTATGTATACGTCTCTAGATAAACCTATGGCAACAAAATATCCACAATCAAGAGACCGCGATGTAGACGAGTCGGCAACTCGTCCTCCGCCGACTCACACCCGCGGCAGCCGCACATTCAAAATGGCGCTGCCACAAACTGCAGTTGGAAGAAGAGACGCCGGCACAAGCCCCGCCCCTCCGCCAAAGCCGGCGCCGGAATGACGCGCCTGCGCATTTCCCAGCACCAAAAAAGAACGGTTGACTCGGACTGCGCATGCGCACAACATTGCGCGTGCACTCCCCAAACCTCCTCCCGGGACGGGGAAGATGTCCCTTCGCATCCTGCTAAAATAGCAGACTGTTGTTGGCTGTACTCTTGGGACAAATCATGTGATGTGTGCAGCAGTGTGTGAAAATACAATGACTTGGGTAAACATCCTTTTACCCTTTTAGATATCAAGCTCAGTTTTCTGTTTGTTTTGTTTTGTTTTTTGAGACGGACTCTCGCTCTGTCGCCCAGGCTGGAGTGAGCGGCGCCATCTTGGCTCACTGCAAGCTCCGCCTCCCGGGTTCCCGCCATTCTCCTGCCTCAGCCTCCCCAGCAGCTGGGACTACAGGCGCCGCCACCTCGCCCGGCTCTTCTTTTTTTTTTTTTTTTTTTTTGTATTTTTAGTAGGGACAGGGTTTCACCGTGTTAGCCAGGATGGTCTCGATCTCCCGACCTCGTGATCCGCCCGTCTCGGCCTCCCAAAGTGCTGGGATTACAGGCGTGAGCCACAGCGCCCGGCCCAAAATGTTCTTTATAAATAAAATACCTATTTATAATAAATGTGTTCCCCTGAGTTGTTTTTTTTTTTTTCAGACGGAATCTTGCTCTGTCGCCCAGGCTGGAGTGCAGTGGCGCGATCTCGGCTCACTGCACCCTCTGCCTCCCAGGTTTAAGCAAGCCTCTGCCTCAGCTTCCTGAGTAGCTGGGACTACAGGCATGCACCACCACGCTCGCCTAATTTTTGTATTTTTAGTAGAGATGGGGTTTCTCCACGTTGGTCAGGTTGGTCTCAAACTCCCTACCTCGGGTGATCTGCCTGAGATTACAGGTGTGAGCCACCGCACCTGGCCAAAAAAAAAAAAGTTTTTTTAAATTAGCAGGCATAGTGGCATGTACCTGTAGTCCTAGCTACTAAAGAGGCTGAGGTGGGAGGATAGCTTGAGCCCAGGAGGTCCAGGCTGCAGTCAACGAGGATTGCAGTCAACTAGGATTGCGTGAAAGCACTCTGGCTTGAATGACAGAGACAGACTCAGGGAAAAATGTGTTTGCTTGGGGGAACTCAGTATAACCCGTTTGTCCAGATTCTTCGTGTGTCTGTGTAGCATTCCCTTCCTCTGTGTATCAGGCAGGACCCATGTCACATAAGGGTCTATGACCTACTTTCAGAAGAAGTAAGTCAGAGAGTAATCTTTCTCAATTTCATGGCTTGCTTTAGGAGAGAAATAGTGGGGTCGGGGAGTGGGGAGGTAGGCAGGTGGGAGGATAGAGAGGCGGGAGAAGGTCAGAGAGAGACCATCTGGCTTCTGAGGCACTCCTGCCTCCTTCAGCTAAAAAACCACCAGAATGCCAATGTGCCATACTTAGGGGTACTGTGTTATAAGCCCCAGTAGCTGCTTTTGTCTCTAGCAAAACAAAACAAAATACTCTCTAGGAAAATGCAGCAGATTCCTTCCAAGTTTAAGATATGGATTCTGTGAAAGAAAAAATTATGACTGGCAATTAAAAAATGAAGGCAGAGGCCAGGTGCAGTGGCTCACTCCTGTAATCCCAGCACTTTGGGAAGCCAAGGCGAGCAGATCACAAGGTCAGGAGTTCGAGACCAACCTGACCAACATGGAGAAACCCCACCTCTATTAAAAATACAAAATTAGCCGGGCGTGGTGGTGCGTGCCTGCAATCTCAGCTACTCCGGAGGCTGAAGCAGGAGAATCGCTTGAACCCAGGAGGTGGAGGTTGTGGTGAGCCGAGATCATGTCATTCAACGCCAGCCTGGGCAACAAGAGGGAAACTCTGTCTCAAAAAAAAAAAAAAAATAGAATGCAGAGAGACTACCCCACTGCCAGAAAAGAAAACTGTTTCAGTGGTATTTGTTAAGGTACATCAGGTGGCCAAGCGCGGTGGCTCACGCCTGGAATCCCAGCACTTTGGGAGGTCCAGGCAGGCGGATCACTTGAGGTCAGGAGTTCAAGACCAGCCTGGCCAACATGGCAAAACCCTGTCTCTGCTAAAAATACAAAAAATTAGCCAGGCGTGGTGGTGGGCACCTGTAATCCCAGCTACTCGGGAGGCTGAGGCAGGAGAATCGCGTGAACCTGGGAGTGGAGGTTGCAGTGAGCCGGATTGTGCCACTGCACTCCAGCCTGTGCGACACAGGAAGACTCTGTCAATAAATAAATAAATAAATAAATAAATAAATAAATAAAAATTTAAAAAGCACATCAGGAAGACTTTACTCAGGACTATGGAGATCAGTATAGGAACTACTGCAATGGGGTCTTGCAGCTGGAAGGATTGGGCTAAATTCTGAATTCAGCACAGGCAAGTGGGAATTTATAGCCAAGGAGCAGGGCAGGAGTGAGTGAGAAGAATCACTGAGAGGACACATTGGGATGAGGAAGATTCTGTCTAGACCAACCTACCAGAATTTTTGCGAAAAACGGGCCAGGGTGACCAGACCCTGGGAGGAGGGTGAAGGATGAGGATCCTAAGTGCGGGAAATTCTTGCTGAATTGACTCGACAAGGTTCTTTGCTAAAACTGGATTTTACGAGGAAGCACACAGATGGGCCTAAGAGGAGGTTTAGGAGCCTGACCGAAGTTTCACCAAGCAGAGAATCTTTCTCAATCTTCATAATTTAAGACCAGTCAAACAAAAGTTACAAAATATATAAAGAAATAATCTGTCATGAGGAAGAGTCAATAGGAAAAAAGAGGGTCAGTTGGATTTCAGGCACTTGAATGATTATATAGCATGCAAAATAATATTACTTAAAGTGTTTACACAAATAAAAGAGGGAATAGTAAGAATAAAAAAGAGCATAAAAAAGAATGAGATACAGTATCAAGACAAGATAACCTACAGAATGGAAGAAAATATTTGTAAATCATCTATCTGGTAAGGGACTAATAGCTTTTTTTTTTTTTTTTTTGAGATGGAGTTTCGGTCTTGTTGTCCAAGGCTGGAGTACAGTGGCACGATCTCGGCTCACTGCAACCTCTGCCTCCCAGATTCAGGCAATTCTCTCTGCCTCAGCCTCCCAAGTTGCTGGGATCACAGGCATGCGCAACCACACCCAGCTAATTTTGTATTTTTAGTAGAGATGGGGTTTCACCATGTTGTCCAGGCTGGTCTCAAACTTCTGACCTCAGGTGATTCACCCTCCTCGGCCTCCTAAATGCTGGGATTACAGGCATGAGCCACTGCGCTCGGCCATATCTTTTTTTTTTTTTTTTTTAAGAGACAGGGTCTTGCTTAATATCGAGTATATAAAGAACTCTTATAACTGAAAAACTTGACAGAAACAAAGAGGCCGGGCACAGTGGCTCATGCCTGTAATCCCAGCACTTTGGGAAACTGAGATGGGAGGATCACTTGAGGCCAGGAGTTCAAGGCCAGCTTGGTCAACATAGTGAAATCCCCATCTCTAAAAAATAAAAAAATAAAAATAAAAAAATAGTCAGGAGAGGTGGCTCACCTTGGAAGGCCAAGTTGGGAGGATCACTTGAGGCCAGGAGTTTGGGACCAGCATGGGTAATATAGCAAGACCCCCCCATCTCCATAAACACACACAGAATTAGCCAGGCATGCTGATACACGCCTGTCCAAGCTACTTGGGAAGCTGAGGCAGGAGAATCCCTTCAACAGGGGAGGCGGTGGTTGCAGTGGGCTGAGATTGGGCCACTGCACTCCAGCCTGGGGAACAGAGCAAGACTCCGTATCAAAAAA
>NW_012101676.1:1408160-1409526 GCF_000951045.1 Mandrillus leucophaeus | reverse complement strand
TGAGGTCGGGAGTTCGAGACCAGCCTGACCAACATGGAGAAACCCCGTCTCTACTAAAAATACAAAATTAGCTGGGCCTGGTGGCACATGCCTATAATACCAGCTACTAGGGAGGCTGAGGCAGGAGAACTGCTTGAACCTGGGAGGCAGAGGTTGCGGTGAGCCGAGATCGTGCCATTGCACTCCAGCCTGGGCAACAAGAATGAAACTCCGCCTCAAAAAAAATAAATAAATAAATAACAAAGTTGGAGGTCTCACAACTACTGATTTCAAAATATACTACAAACCTACAGAAATCAAAACACTGTGATATGAGCATAAACGCAGATGTACAGACAATGGAATAGAATAGAGATCCCAGAAATAAACCCTCACATATATACGGTCAACGATTTTTTTATTTTTTGAGACGGAGTCTGGCTCTGTCACCCAGGCGGGAGTGCAGTGGCTTGATCTTGACTCACTGCAACCTCCATCTCCTGGGTTCAAGCAATTCTCTTACCTCAGCCTCCCGAGTAGCTGGGATTACAGGCATGTACCACTACGCCCAACTAATTTTTGCATTTTTAATAGAGACAGGGTTTCACCACATTGGCCAGGCTGGTCTCAAACTTCTGACCGTAGGTGATCCACCCGCCTCGGCCTCCCAAAGTGCTGGGATTACAGGCGTGAGTCACTGTGCCTGGCCCGGTCAACAATTTTTAACAAGGATGTCAAGATCATTCATTAGGGAAAGACCAGTTTTTTCAGCAAATGGTGCTGGCAAAACTGGAGATACATGTTCAAAAGAATGAAGTTGGGCCCTTATTATACACCACATACACAATTAACTCAAAAGGTGTCAAATGCCTAAGTGTAAGAGCTAAAACTATAAAACTCTGAAGAAAACATAGGGCAAAATCTTCATGACTTGGATTTGGCAATGATTTGGATATGACGCCAAAAACAAGGACAACAAAAGGAAAAATAGACAATCTGGACTTCCTCAAAATTGAAACCTTGAAGTGGGTGCAGCGGTTCACTCCTGTAATCCCAGGTACTCAAGAGGTTGAAGTGGGAGAATTGCTTGAGCCTAGGAGGTCAAGGCTGCAGTGAGCTATGATGGCACCACTGCACTCCAGCTGGTGCAACAGAGTGAGGCCTTGTCTCTTACAAAATATATAAAATTTGGTTGGGCGCAGTGGCTCATACCTGTAATCCCAGCACTTTGGGAGTCCAACGTGGGCAGATCACTTGAGGTCAGAAGTTTGAGACCAGTCTGGCCAACATGGTGAAACCTCATCTCTACTAAAAATACAAAAATTAGCCGGGCGTGGTGGCACATGCTTATAATCCCAGCTACTCAGGAGGCTGAGGCAGGAGAATC
>NW_012101676.1:1406206-1407895 GCF_000951045.1 Mandrillus leucophaeus | reverse complement strand
GAGTCTTGCTCTGTCACCAGGCTGGAGTGCAGTGGCATGATCTCTGCTCACTGCAACCTCCGCCTCCCGGGTTCAAGCGATTCTCCTGCCTCAGCCTCCCAAGTAGCTGAAACTACAGGCAAGCACCACCATGCCCAGCTAATTTCTGTATTTTTAGTAGAGACGGGGTTTCACCATGTCGGCCAGGATGGTCTTGATCTCTTGACCTCAACCACCATCCATCTCCAGAACTTTTTAATTCAACCCAAACTGAAACTCTACTCTCTAAACAATAACTTCACAATACCCCCTCCCTCCAGCCCCTGGTAACCACTATTTTACTTTCTGTCTAGGCATTTGACTATTTGAGATACCTCATATAAGCGAAATCATATAATTGTCCTTTTGTGTGTCTTAATACGGTTACCATATTTTCAAGGTGCATCCATGTTGTAGCATGTACTTTATTTTTGGTTTTTTTGTTTTTGTTTTTGAGACAGTATCTCACTCTGTCACGCAGGCTGTAGTGCAGTGGCGTGATAATGGCTCACTGCAGTCTTGACCTCCTGGGCTCAAGCCATCCCCCCAGCTTAGCCTCCTAAGTAGCTTTGGATTACAGGCATGAACCACTGCACCTAGCTCCATGTAATTTTAGTAAAAATACCTTTTAAATTTGTTTGCCTGATTTCTACTGAAAATCACACAACTAAGACTAATTTCAAAGACAAAACAGCATTTTACATATTTGCTATAGTTTGAATGAGGATCCTCCAAAATTGAGGTGTTGCCAACGTGATAGTATTAAGAGGTGGACCTTTGAAAAATGATTGGGACAGGAGGGTTCCTTCCTCATTAATAGGACTAGGTTCCCTTAGAAAGGGGATTGCCAGTGAAGTTAGTCCTCTCTTGCCCTTCTGCCTTGTGCATGTGAAGACACAGTGTTCCTCCTCCCCACAGCATGCAGCCTTCACTAGACACTAAATGTCAGGGCCTTGATCTTGGACTTCTCAGTCTTAAGAAATCTGAGAACTAGACTTCTGCTCTTTGTAAATTACCCAGTCTCAGTTATTGTGTTATAGCAGCACAAAATGGATCAAGACAAGATTATTACCAATTAATCTTTAATAGACCGGGCACGGTGGCTCTCGTCTGTAACACCAATACTTTGGGAGGTCAAGGCAGGTGAATCACTTGAGGTCAGGAGAATCACTTAAACCCAGGAAGAAGAGGTTGCAGTGAGCCAGGATTGAGCCACTACACTCCAGCCTAGGTGACAGAGTGAGAGAGTCTGTCTCAAAAAACAAACAAAAAAATTTCTTTATTGAAGATATTATGGGCCGGGCATGGTGGCTCATACCTATCATCCCAGCACTTTGGGAGGCCAAGGCGGATGGATCACTTAAGGTCAGGAGTTCAAGACCAGCCTGGCCAACGTGGTGAAACCCTGTCTCTCCTAAAAATATAAAAGTTAGCCAGGTGTGGAGGCTCACACCTGTAATCCCAGCTACTCAGGAGGGTGAGGCAGGAGAATCGCTTGAACCCAGAGGTGGAGGTTGCAGTGAGCCCAGATAATGCCACTGCACTCCAGCCTGGGTGACAAAGTGAGACTCCATCTCAAAAAAAACAAGAAATGATGTTGAAAATCTATTTGTAAATCATTTGTATCTTTGCAGATTATTTGTAGAGACATGTGAAATACACCAAACACTA
>NW_012101676.1:1405007-1406096 GCF_000951045.1 Mandrillus leucophaeus | reverse complement strand
TTTTTGAGACGGAGTTTCACTCTTGGTGCCCAGGCTGGAGTGCAATGGTGCAATCTCGGCTCACTGCAACCTCCACCTCCTGGGTTCAAGCAATTTTCTTGCCTCAGCCTTGCAACTAGCTGGCTAGCCTGGATTACAGCCACCTGCCACTACATCCAGCTGATTTTTTTGTTTTTCCTTTTGTTTTTTGAGACAGAGTTTCGCTCTTTTGTCCAGGCCGGAGTAAAGTGGCACAATCTTGATTCACGGCAACCTCCGCCCCTGGCTTCAAGCAATTCTCCTGCTTCAGGCTCCTGAGTAGCTGGGATTATAGGCGTCCGCCACCATGCCTGGCTACTTTTTGTATTTTTAGTAGAGACAGGGTTTCGCCATGTTGGCCAGGTTGGTCTCGAACTCCTTACCTCAGGTGATCCACCCGCCTCGG
The DNA here is from genome assembly GCF_000951045.1 of Mandrillus leucophaeus. Classification (NCBI taxonomy): domain Eukaryota; kingdom Metazoa; phylum Chordata; class Mammalia; order Primates; family Cercopithecidae; genus Mandrillus; species Mandrillus leucophaeus. The sequence goes on along the minus strand of NW_012101676.1, from coordinate 1,405,672 downwards.
CCTCCCAAAGTGCTAGGATTGCAGACTTGCGGCCTCCCAAAGTGCTATGATTACAGGCATGAGCCACTGTACCCCACTTTTTTATTTTATTTTTAGTAGAAATGGGATTTCACCATGTTGGCCAGGCTGGTCTCGAACTCCTGACGTCAGGTGATCTGCCTGCCTTGGCCTCCCAAAGTGCTGGGATTACAGGCGTGAGCCACTACGTCTGGCCCTCAAATATTTCAAAATATCTATTGGCTGGGTGTGGCAGCTCACGCCTGCAATCCTGACACTGAGAGGCTGAGGCAGGCAGATTGCTTAAGCCCAGGGGTTCGAGAACAGCCTGGGCAACACAGAAAAAACCCATCTCTACCAAAAAATAAAAACAAAAAATTAGCCAAGCATGATGGACACCTGTAGTCCTAGCTACTCAGGAGGCTGAGGTCAGAGACTGCTTGATCCTGAGAGGCAGAGGTTGCAGTGAGCTGAGATTGCACCGCTGCACTCAAGCCTGGGTGACAGAACTAGACAATGTCTAAAATATATATATATTTTAGTCGTGGCGAGGTCTTGCTATGTTGCCCAGGCTGGTCTCGAACTCCTGGTCTCAAGCTATCCTCCCCCCTTGGCCCCCCAAAGTACTGGGATTTCAGGTGTGAGCCACTGCCCCCAACCAAATTTTA
>NW_012101676.1:1401923-1404936 GCF_000951045.1 Mandrillus leucophaeus | reverse complement strand
TTTTTTTGAGACAGGGTCTCACTCTGTCAGACCCAGGTCAGAGTGCAGTGCTGCAATCTCAGCTCACTGCAACCTCCACCTCTTGGGTTCAAGCAATTCTCCTGCTTTTAGCCTCCTGAGTACCTGAGATTACAGACATGTGCCACTACACCTGGCTAATTGTGTGTGTGTGTATGTGTGTTTTGAGACAGAGTCTCATTCTGTCACGTAGGCTGGAACGCAGTGGCATGATCACGGCTCACTGCAACCTCTGCCTCCTAGGTTCAAGGGATTCTCCTGACTCAGCCTCCCAAGTAGCTAGGTTTACAGACGCGTGCCACCATGCCTGGCTAATGTTTGTATTTTCAGTAGAGATGGGGTTTAATCATGTTGGCCAGGCTGGTCTCGAACTCCTGACCCAGGTGATCTGCCCGCCTCAGCCTCCCAAAGTGCTAGGATTACACGAGTGAGCCACCGTACCTGGCCTACGAAAATCTTTTGAACCCGGGAGGTGGAGGTTGCAGTGAGCCAAGAATGCGCAACTGCACTCCAGCCTGGGTGATGGAGCCAGATTCTGAGTAAGAAAAGAGAGAAAAGAGAGAAAGGAGAGAGGAGAGAGAAAAGCAAAGCAAGGCAAGGCAGGGCAAGGCAGGGCAAGGCAGGGCAAGGCAGGGCAAGACAGGGCAAGGCAGGGCAAGGCGAGGCAAGGCAAGGCAAAAGAAAGGAGGGAGGGAGGAAAGGAAGGAAGGAGAAAAGGAGGGAGGAAGGGAAAGATAAAAGAAATGAAGGAAGGAAGGGATTCAGTGATAAATGGGTGTCACCTTGCATCTTTTTTTGTAAAAAAAAAAAATCACATTTTCAAAAACAAAATTTAGTAAAGCATATGTCACTGTTTTACATTTTGCAAACTCTTTTCAATGCCTGGCCTAGTAGAAAACTACTGGATTGTCATACCTGCTTGTGTTCAAACTCCTGCAAAATGTTATGGGTGAACTATATGAAGAAAATCTAGCCTTATACATATGTGGATACATACATACGCGCTTCTCTTTTTTGAGACAGGGTTCCTCAGGCTGGAGTAAAGTGGCACAATCTCAGCTCACTGCGGCCTTTACCTCCCAGGCTCAAGTGATCCTCTCACTTCAGCCCCACTAGTAGCTGGGACTACAGGTGTGCACCAGCACACCTGGTTAATGTTTGAACGTTTTGTAGAGATGGATTTTTGCCATGTTGCCCAGGCTCGCCCTCCCAAAGTGATCTGACCTTGCATGAATCCTGTACTCTTGCATGATTTTGTAATATTTGAAAATACTGGCCGGGCATGGTGGCTCACGCCTGTAATCCCAGCACTTTGGGAAGCCAAGAGGGCAGATCACCTGAGGTCGAGAGTCCGAGACCAGCCTGACCAACATGGAGAAACCCTGTCTCTACTAAAAATACAAAAATTAGCCGGGCGTGGTGGTGCATGCCTGTAATCTCAGCTACTCAGGAGGCTGAGGCAGGAGCTTGAACCCAGGAGGCGGAGGTTGCAGTGAGCTGAGACCACACCACTGCACTCCAGCCTGGGCAACAGAGCAAGACTCCATGTCAAAAAAAATAAAACCAACAACAACAAACAAAACAAACGAAAAACCCCACCACACCACTAAAAGAATTAAAAATAAGCCAGATGGGTTGGGCAAGGTGGCTCACACCTGTAATCCCAGCACTTTGAAGGCCAAGTCGGGCATATCACCTGAGGTTGGGAATTCGAGATCAGCCTGATCAACATGGAGAAATTCTGTCTCTACTAAAAATACAAAATTAGCCAGGCGTGGTGGTGCCTGCCTGTAATCCCAGCTACTCCAGAGGCCGAGGCAGGATAATTGCTTGAACCCAGGAGGCAGAGGTTGCCCTAAGCCAAGATCTTGCCATTGCACTCCAACCTGGGCAACAAGAGCGAAACTCAGTCTCAAAAAAAAGTTTATATTGATTCACTGAGTGATGTGGATCTTCCAAAACATTGACACTGCATTATACAAATGCTCCTTGATTGCATTAGGATGCGGCTACACTCCCATAAACCCATTATAAATGGAAAATACTGTAAATTTGGTGAGATGTGGTGGCTCATGCCTGAAATATAAAATATATATGAAAATATTGTAAGTCAAAAATGCATTTAATGCACCTAACCTAGAAAATACATAGCTTGATTAACCTACATTAAATATGTTCAAAACACTTACATTAGCCTACACTTGGGCAAAATCATCTAACACAAAGCTTATTTTACAAAAAAATGTTGAATGTCTCATGTGATTTATAGAATACTGTAATGAAAGTGAAAACAGAATGGCTGTAGGGGTATTTAAATTAGGGTTTCTACTGAATGAGCATTGCTTTCACACCATCATAAAGTGGAAAAATCTTAAGTTGAACCATCATAAGTTCAGGACTGTCTGTCCAATAAGAACAAATAAAACCACATTATAGGCTGGGTGCAGTAGCTCACTCCTGTAATCCCAGCACTCTGGAAGGCCGAGGCAGGTGAATCACCTGAGGTCAGGAGTTCAAGACCAGCCTGGCTAACATGGCGAAACCGTGTCTCTACTAAAATTAGCCAGGTGCAATGTCATGTGCCTGTATTCCCAGCTACTGGGGAGGCTGAGGCAGAAGAATCACTTAAACTTGGGAGGAGGAGGTTGCAGTGAGCCGAGATTGCACCACTGCACTCCAGTCTGGGCGACACAGTAAGACTCCGTCTCAAAGAATACATACATATATAAAACCAAATTATATAATAACAACAAAGAATTCACATTTGTTAATATCACCACTGATCTCATCAGAATTTTTTTTTATTTTTTGGTACAGCATAATTTTTTTTTTTTTTAATTTAGACATAGGGTCTTGCTCTGTCCCCTAGGATGGAATGCAGTGGCACCATCACAGCTCACTGCAACCTCCAATACCATGGTTCAAGTGATCCTTCCACCTCAGCCTCATGTCTCAGCGTTGCCTGTAGCTGAAACTACAGGCGCACACCACTGTG
>NW_012101676.1:1397851-1400665 GCF_000951045.1 Mandrillus leucophaeus | reverse complement strand
GTGGTGATTCTCCCGCCTCAGCCTCCTGAGTAGATGGGACTACAGGCGGGCTCCACCACACCTGGCTAATTTTTGTATTTTTAGTAGACACGGGGTTTCACCATGTTGGCCAGGATGGTGTCAAACTCCTGACCTCATGATCCACCCACCTCGGCCTCCCAAAGTGCTGGGATTACAGGCGTGAGCCACTACGCCCGGCCCAAGATTTATTATTTCATCACAGGACACTCTTAATTCAAACTAAAAACTGTGATCATGTGTTGGTGAAGAATACAATGGAGACTTGTACTCACTTCCTTGATTCTTGATTAATACCAAGGAACTGGCAGTTTTAATTTCTTTCTTTCTTTCTTTTTTTTGAGACAAGGTCTTTCTCTATTGAGGAGGCTAGAGTACAATGGCCCGTTCTCAGCTCACTGCAGCCTCTGCTTCCAGGTTCAAGCAATTCTCCTGCCTCAGCTTCCCGAGTAGCTGGGATCACAGGCACACGCCACCAAGCCCAGCTAATTTTTGCATTTTTAGTAGAGACGGGGTTTCGCCATACTGGCCAGGCTAGGCTCAAACTCCTGATCTCAGGTGATCCGCCCGCCTCAGCCTCCCAAAAGGCTGGGATTACAGGCTGAGCCACCTTAATTTCTTTTGTACCTGTCAGTGCAGATGTCAACCAGTGAAAAAGCAAATTCCATCTTGATTTTGTGAAAGTTGACCATACAAATTGAGTCATTCTTGTCATAGTCAACAAAACAGTGTGAAGATACCAGAGGGAAAAAGCACTCAGGGGCACATAACATTGCTCCAAAAATGTAGTTCTCTGCATGTCCAGCTGCTGAATAAACTGCCGGTTGTAACTTGAGGCCAGTCTTATCTCACAGCTGCTAGAACCACCTGCTGCCTCTCTAAGGCTAATTTTCCCACCATATTTGCTCACTAATTGGATCTTGTCAGCTCCCTGAAACTTTATTAATATCAATTAACTTTTTTTTTTTTTTTTTTTTTTTTGAGACGGAGTCTCGCTCTGTCGCCCAGGCTGGAGTGCGGTGGTGCGATCTCGGCTCACTGCAAGTTCCGCCTCCTGTGTTCACGCCATTCTCCTGCCTCGGCCTCCTGAGTAGCTGGGACTACAGGCGCCGCCACCACACCTGGCTAATTTTTTGTATTTTTAGTGGAGATGGGGTTTCACCATGTTAGCCAGGATGGTCTGGATCTCCTAACCTCGTGATCCACCCACCTCGGCCTCCCAAAATGCTAGGATTACAGGTGTGAGCCACCGCGCCCGGCCTAATGAAATTTCTTTAAAATCAACACATAACATTTATCTTTTTTATAAAACCCCCAAACCTCTCTTTGTTTTTTGGACATACTGAAAAGCACCCAGCCTGTATGTGTCCCAAATTGCAGTTCTCACTTCCCGAATAAGATGTTAATTTTAGAGATTCATTCCTTCATCTTTATTGTGACTTCGACAATACAATAATAAAAATACTTTTGACTTTGAAGACCTCCTGGAAATGTTCTGTGAACCCACGGGGTCATGTGAGTCACACTCTCGGAAGCACTGCTCTAGGGCTTTACCCTGTTACTGGGGTTGGACACTTCTGGGATCTCTACTGGACGCTTTGGTTATCTTACAGTCTCTCCACTGCTGGCTAATGTGAGTTCTGGGAACTTTTCAGTTTACGACTAGAATAGTTTGCAGGGTTTTTTGTTGTCGTTTTTTTTCCTGGTATTACTGAATTTCACCCTACAGTTTTATAGCTTAGTATTCAGCCTCTTAAAAGAAAAACTTCAGGCAAACTAAACTTAATAGAGTTTATTTGAGCAAAGAACAATTCATCAATTGGGCAGCACTCAGAAGCGGACGAGGTTCAGAGAGCTCCCCTCAGCAACATGGGTAGTGAGTATTTACAGACAGAAAATAGAACGACAGAAGTCACCTAAGGATTTGCCTTATATGGACATAGTCTGATCAGTTGGCTGCCTGTGATTGACTGAAGCTTGGCTGCTTATGATTGGCTGAAACCTGATTATCTGTTACAAAGTATATACTCCTAAATTAGGTTTAAATTCCTTTATGGACTAAGTTAGGTCACAGTTCAATATGTAGGAACTCAAAGTATGGAGACAGCCGCAGGCCAATGGCCTCTTGCTTATTTAATTTAATAAGCCAGACCAGGCATGGTGGCTCATGCCTGTAATCCCAGAACTTGGGGAGGCCAAGGCAAGTGGATTGCTTGAGGCCAGGAGTTCAAGACCAGCCTGGCCAACACAATCTGTAATAAAAATACAAAACACAATCTGTAATAAAAATCTGTGAAACACAATCTGTAATAAAAATACAAAAATTAAGGCAGAGCGCAGTGGCTCACGCCTGTAATCCCAGCACTTTGAAAGGCCAAGGTGGGCGGATCACTTGAGGTCAGGAGTTCCAGACCAGCCTGGCAAACATGCTAAAACCCCGTCTCTACTAAAAATACAAAAATTAGCTGGGCACAGTGGTGTGTGCCTACAGTCCCAACTACTTGGGAGGCTGAGACAGGAGAATCACTTGAACCCAGGAGGCAGAGGTTGCAGGGAGCCGAGATCATGCCAATGCACTCCAGTTTGGGCAACAGAGAGAGAGAGACTTAGTCTCAAAACAAACAAATAAACAAATAAAAATACAAAAATTAGCCAGGCGTGGTGGTACACACCTGTAATCCCAGCTACTCAGGAGGCTGAGGCAAGAGAATCACTTGAACCCAGGAGGTAGAGGTTACAGTGAGTGGAGATCCTGCCACTGCACTCCAGCCTTGGCAACAGAGTGAAACTGTCTCA
>NW_012101676.1:1393619-1396121 GCF_000951045.1 Mandrillus leucophaeus | reverse complement strand
TTTTTTTTTTTTTTTTTTTTTGAGACTGAATCTCGCTCTGTCGCCCAGGCTGGAGTGCAGTGGCCCGATCTCGGCTCTCCACAACCTCTGTCTCCCAGGTGCAAGCAATTCTCCTGCCTCAGCCTCCTGAGTAGCTGGGATTACAGGCATGTGCCACCACGTCTGGCTATCTTAAATTCTTTGACCTAAATTGTTCATAATACCTTCCCATGTTTCTTTGTTTTGTTTCATTTTTGTCTTCCCCCCACCCTCCAGAAACATCCATAAGTTCCTAATATGGCCCTGGCAGTCACAGCTCAATGGCATCTTCACCCAACAAACCCTAGACCCTCTGCTGCCCCGACCACAGCGACCGGCCTGAGAAGTGCGGCACCAAAGGGCGGTAGGGTGTGACAGGCTGCTACAGTTACTACTTGAGACCATCATTATGACAGTTTGTTACTACTTGAGACCGTCATTACAAGACTGAAGGAAGGAGGACGAATGTAGAAACGAAAAATTAAAAGAAACTTTTAAAGAAAGGGCCAGGGGAAGAAGACAGGTCCCTGCTTCTAGTGACCAAAGGCAGCCGCCTGAGCCTCTACAGCCCTTCCTATTTATTGGGTAGAAAGAGCAGGGAGCAGGAGGTAATGATTGGTCAGTGGCTTAACTGAGCACAAGTTAACATGATTGCTAACAAGCTTCAGATGTGCCTAATTACAAGAAACACTTGCATCTGGGGCGTGACTGCCCTCAGCATTCCTTCTGGGTGGCAGACACAGTTTGTCAGTTTGCCAACATGCTGCTTTCATGAGAAGTTTGCCGTTTACTTATGTAGCCTACAGTGGTATACCGAGTTGATCATGACCCTCACTCTTTCGGCCTACAACAGTAGGGAGCCAGGGGAGGAAGCATCAGGAATGGCACAAGGTCATAATGCTGGTGAGCAGGGGGCCATCAGCCCCAGGAGCAAAGGCCACTTGACAGACCTGGAGGTGGGGTGAGTGCCAGAATGCTGTGGATTACTCAGAGTGGAGGATTACTCACAGAGTGGAGGTGGAGACAGGCCATCCTCTCTGCTCCCCTTCAAGTCTTGAGGCCTGAGATGGCTCCAAGTGTCCTTAGAGTGGGGCAGAAAGGAAGCTTAGGTCCACCTGGCATGTGGCGAGGCAGGATCCCTAGAGCAAATGTTCTTGGTGGAGTGTGGTGAAGGAGGCTACTTGCCCCTCCAGGACAGAGGGCTTCTTCTTGGTCCAGTGGGAGAAGATGCCTCCTTGGTGATGAAGCGGTGGGTGATTTGGGGTAGATGTGACATTCATGACGCCAGCTCTTCTGCAAGTCATGGTAAGGCACCGAAGGGTGGCTCCTCTCCCTGCAGCAGCTGTCACTTACCATCCTGTAGACCATGACCTCCTCACGCAGCACCAGGGCGAGGATCACAGTGAGCCAGCAGGTGCCTGCGGTCCTGGAGCTGGTCGCAGCAGGTCATCCTGCACGCAGTGGAGGCGCCCCCTGTGGGCCGCAGCACATCTCCAGCTTCTGGACGCAGTGTGAGCGAGCGGTCACGCAGCAGCATGCTTGTGTGAAATGCCCCATGAATCTCTGTGCCCACGTCCCTGCAAAGCCCACGGCAGGTGCCCGGGTGCCGGAGCACGCACTCACCCCCACGGATCTCTGGGCCCAGGGCTCAGCCCGGCATCTGGTCGCTAAAGGTTTACAATTTTATTAATTTGTAGGCGCATATTATGAAAGGCTTTTTAACACCAACAGGAGTGAGGTGTTAAGTCTTATTTCCTAGGGGTTCCTCTGGTTTATTTATCCTTAGAAGCAAACTGGATTAATATGCTCTTCACTCTAAATGTGATTTCCAGGATATTAGTTCAAAATAATCTACTGTCTACATTTAAAATTAACACCAATATATTCCCGATCTAACTTCACACCCTCTTAAAAACAAAGATTCTGTTAATTGGCTCAAAATCTGCTTTCAAGTCTAGTTAAATTCTCTCTTTTTTTTTATTTTTATTTATTTTCTTTTTTGAGACAGAGTCTCACTCTGTCACCCAGGCTGGAGTGCAAGGTGTGATCTCAGCTCACTGTAACATCCACCTCCCAGGTTCAAGCGATTCTCCTGCCTCAGCCTCCAGAGTAGCTGAGATTATAGGCTGCCCGCCACCACACCTGGCTAATTTTTGTATTTTTAGTAGAGATGGAGTTTCACCATGTTGGTCAGGCTAGTCTTAAACTCCTGACCTCAAGCAATCCACCCCCCCAGCCTCCCAAAGTCCTGGGATTCCAGGCGTGAGCCACCGCACCTGGCACTCTTTTTTTTTTTTTTTTAAGTGAAGTAGTCAGAGGAGGGAGAGTTCAATTTGTAACTGACTGAGAATTGAGATCACTCATTTCCTCTACCGGCTCATCTTGGACCAGCGGTTTTTTTTTTTGGTTTTTTTTTTTGATACTCTGTCCAGCCCAGGCTGGAGTGCGGTGGCTCCATCATGACTCATTGTAGCCTCAACCTCC
>NW_012101676.1:1390543-1392084 GCF_000951045.1 Mandrillus leucophaeus | reverse complement strand
ATTAATTGGCACTGCCATTTTCTTCAAGACTATTGAGACTGTCCTTTCTAATTTTTGATATAAAATTAGTAGGAGGAGATAATTTTTTCTAATGATTTTTCCCAGTGAAGTAGCTAAAAAGATGAAAAGAAACCCTGGGTACAGTCCAGATCAGTGATGACAGTTACTGCAGCTGGGGAGGTGAGGGATGGTAAATAGGACCTTCACGTCTATGTTTTCTCCCTTCCTTCCTTATAGTGAGCACACATTAATTTTACATTAAAAAAATAAAAATCAGGCCAGGCGCAGTGGTTCACGCCTGTAATCCCAGCACTGTGGGAGGACGAAGCAGGCGGATCACCTGAGGTCCAAGTTCGAGACCAGCTTGGCCAATATGGCAAAACCCATCTCTACTAAAAATACAAAAAATTAGCCAGGCATGGTGGTGGGCACCTATAATCCCAGCTACTCGGGAGGCTGAGGCAGGAGAATCGCTTGAACCTGGGAGGCAAGATCGTGCCATTGCACTCCAGGCTGGGCAACAAGAGCAAAACTCTGCCTCTAAATAAATAAATGAATAAATAAATAAATAAAAATTAAAAACTAAAAACTAGAAAAGGAAAAAAATTAAATTATTCCTGTACAGCCATACTTGCATTTTTATCTTCTCTTCTTAACTTAGTTGATTTTTTTTTTTAAAGGGGTAGGGGTTTTATTACGTTGCCTCATCTGGACTCCAACTCCTGGGCTCCAGGGATCCTCCCTCAGTCTACCAAGCAGTAGGGACTACAGGTTTATGCCACTGAGCCCGTATCATCTAATCCTGTATTATGAAAGGTGTCAAACATATGGAAAATTTGAAGGCTATTTACAAGGAACATAGGTCAATGAAACACCTGTCTTTTGAATTTTTTACCTTTAATTACTATGTGTGGAATTGATGGCGCCTTCTAGGTGTGCAGTATGATGATGAAATAAATGAATTTAAGGTGAGGATCTAATTTTATTTTTTAAATTGATAAATCTGATAGTTATGCCAAATTATCTCAAGCAGCCACTGATTGATTTCAGTAGTTGGCTCAAATACAAAAGAGTCTAAATATACTATGAATCTGTGATTCAGCTGATTGACAAGCTTTAATGAAATAATGAGTATATTTGTTTATTTATTTTAGAGACAGGGTCTCACTCTGTCACCCAGGCTGGAGTGCAGTAGCATGTTCTCGGCTCGCCACAACCTCTGCCTCCTGGGTTTAAGTGATTCTCATGCCTCAGCCTCCCAAGTAGCTGGGATTACAGGCATGTGCCACCACACTAATTTTTGTACTTTAACAGAGATGGGGTTTCACTATGTTGGCCAGGCTGGTTTTGAATCCCTGACCTCAAGTGATTTACCCCACTCAGCCTCCCAAACTGCTGGGATTACAAGCATGAGCCACCGTGCCCAGTCTGAAATAATGAGTACGTTGATAACTTGCAAACAGCTGGGCGCAGTGGCTCATGCCAGTAATCCCAGCACTTTGGGAGGCCGAGGCGGATGGATCACAAGGTCAGGAGATCGA
>NW_012101676.1:1387487-1388798 GCF_000951045.1 Mandrillus leucophaeus | reverse complement strand
CTAGCTAATTTTTGTATTTTTAACAAAGACCAGGTTTTGCCATGTTGGCCAGGCTGGTCTTGAACTTCTGACCTCCATTATCTACCCACCTGGGCCTCCCAAAGTGCTGGGATTACAGGCGTTGAGTCATCGCGCCCGGCCAAGAACTGAATATTAACCAAACCCGTCAAATGGCAGTCATTAAATGCCAATTTTTAAATAGGTGTAAATTGATAGATTTTGAAGATTAACAATTACTATTGTTAATCTTCATTGCCTAATGATGATTGAAACTAATTAGTTTTAGATTTAGAATGGAAACATTTTTTGCTATTTATTTGCTAACGTACTTATTGCTAAGGAACTGTTGCAAGTTACTCTGTAGAGGAGACTTACAACAGGATAGTACTGACTCTTGCAGCACAGATGTTTTCTGAGTAATGTAAGATTCTGATCATCATGCCAAAAAACAAATCAGGTATATTATGTGTACAACAACAGCGCACCATCGTTTTTCTCATTTTCATATAATCTGCGTTCTGCAGCATCAATAGCTTTATTTTTTTTCAGATCAGATTTTAATTTTGAGTACTTAACACTATTGTTGATGTGCATTTCACTTTCTTCATGTTTACTAAGAATATGTGATAAATGTTGCCAATCTTTGCAACCATTTTCATTTTTCAGTTGATTTTTTCCTTCCCCAAAGAGTCTGCAATATAGACAAAACACAGAATCTTTTGAGGTCGAATAAAGTAACCAGGATCTAGTGGTTTTTTCACCGTTTGGAAGAATCCGTGTATAGTAAGTTTCTGAAAACTTTCTCCCTGTATTATCTTTTGGAAAGTTAAAATTTCTTACTTGAGGCGGAACATTTTCAACAAGAGTGTCCCGTTGTTTAATATTCAAAATTCGGGGCCACGTACCTGGATCTGCAGAAAGCACAACTGGTACAATGGAGTCTTCAAAATTTTTCTCTTCCAGTTGCTCTTGAAATGTATCAGCTATGGCTGACGCGGAAGAAGGAGGTAAATTCACATTCTCTTTGATCAGTAATGTATCCGTGCCACATTCTACCGAAAGGTGTAGCTCTGAAGTCTTTTCCTTTTTTTCTGTGATTCCATCTATTTTTTTCAAAAGTGTACTTGACGATCCACAGAATTGTTTCTCATTTTCTTCTCTAACAGCATTCCTTTTTCTATTTTCTGATGCTGTTAATTTTTTTGATTTTGTTTCCATCATCTGAGGACAAAGAGGATAGATTACAATTTTACTTTAGGTTAAACTTTAAAAAATTAATGTATATTCAAATGCTCAATAAGCACATGCTCA
>NW_012101676.1:1384139-1386432 GCF_000951045.1 Mandrillus leucophaeus | reverse complement strand
AAAACAAAAAGATGAAAACTGGAAGTTTGTCGAAGTTTAAACAGAGTTACCATATGACCCAGCAATTCCACTCCAAGGTATATACCCAAAAGAAATAAAAATATATGGACACACAGGCCAGCCACGGTGGCTCACGCCTGTAATCTCAACACTTTGGGAGGCCGAGGTGGGTGGATCACGAGGTGAGGAGTTTAAGACCGGCCTAACCAAGATGGTGAAAACCCAACTCTACTAAAAATACAAACATTAGCTGGGTGTGGTGGCGGGCGCCTGTAATCCCAGCTACTTGGGAGGCTGAGGCAGAAAATTGCTTGAACACGGGAGGCAGAGGTTGCAGTGAGCTGAGATCTCACCACTGCACTCCAGCCTGGGTGACAGGAGCAAGACTCCGTCTCAAAAAAAAAAAAAAACTATGTCCACACAAAAACTTAGACACAAATGTTCATGGTAATATTACTCATAATAGTCAAAAAGTAGAAACGACTCAAATGTCCCATCACAGATGAAAGAATAGATATAAATACAGTATTATCTATGCAATGGATAAAAACAAATGAAGTACTGATGTATGCTACAACATGGGAAAAAATTAAAAATAGTATGACACATGAAAAAACTAGTTGCGAAGTACTTGTGTGATTCTATTTATGTGAAATGTCACACAAGAGGCAAATTTATAGGCAGAAGATAGACTAACAGTTGCCTAGAACTTTAGAGGAGTTGGAGTTGAAAAGGGGACTGTTAATAGATAGGGGGTTTATTTTTGGGATGATGAAAATGTTCTAAGATTGGTGAATTTTAGGGTATGTTAACTACATCTCAATAAAGTGGTTATAAAAACTAATGTGAAAGTCACTAAAATTTAACAGCAATTAATTTTAATGGTGAAATTTCCATAAATAATCCCTTCAATACATGGGCCCAAACACACACAAATATGAAGAGAGAGCTCTAATTCAGGTATACATACTACTTTGTTCATCAATTATTAATAATAAGTGATTACTTTTTAAATAGGTCATAAATACTTAGGGATTTAAAGTGAGTACTAAGCATACTATTTTAGTTCACTAATACAAAGAACATTTTTAAAATCTGATTTTAATTGAAACAATGTGCTTAAAAAAATCTCCTTGCTCAAAAGCAGACCATTTAGATGTTGCTAGATTAACACTGTAAATTCAAAGTAGTATGTATGTGTATTAACATTGTTAAATAAGGTCACCGTATCTGTCAGAAATTTAATTTTTATTTTGTTTTTGAACATTTTATTACCATTTACTGAAATCTGTTGTAATAAAGACACATTATCTATTTTGTTGTCAATAAAATTATAATAAAAACACTAAAAAGATTTAACATAATAAAGATGTATAAAATGTGAATGGCATCCTATTAGCTATACACAACACAACTTGAGTACCATATGCAATGCAGTGAAAGAAAATAAAAATGGACTTGTTCTGTTTCATTCTGAAAGTAATGTGGCAGCTTTAAAGTAAAAAATGCAGAGGTGTGGGCCAGGTGCGGAGGCTCACGCCTGTAATCCCAGCACTTTGGGAGGCAGAGGCGGGTGGATCACCTGAGGTCAGGAGTTCAAGACCAGCCTCGCCAACATGGTAAAACCCCCATCTCTACTAAAAATACAAAAATTAGCCAGGCGTGGGGGCGCGCACCTGTAATCCCAGCTACTCGGGAGGCTGAGGCAGGAGAATTGCTTGAACCTGGGAGGTGGAGGTTGCAGTGGGCTGAGATTGTGCCATCGCACTCCAGCCTGGGAGACAGAGTGAGACTCTGCAATCAATCAATCGATGCAGAGATGTGATATGATCAGATAAATAAATGCAAAGATGTGACATGATCAAATTTGTCCTTTGGAAAGATTGCTGTAATTGTATTATGAATTCTCAACCTTATGTAAGGAAGCAAGCAGCACACCGATCAGTCAAGAAACTATAGTAGTAATTCTGGCAAAAGATGATGTTAGCTATGTCTAGGATTATAGCAGTAGAGATAAGAGTTGAGAAGTGCTCAGGAAGTAGAATTTGGATTAGTTGGTAATTGATTGGCTCTAGGGGCTAAGGAAGAAAGAAGAGTAAACAATGACCCTAAGTTTCCGAATGGGCATTTGGGTGGATAGTGGGTTCATTTACTGATATAGGAAACAAAGGAAACCAGGTTTGGAGGTTCAGTTTTCGACACAATGAGTTTGAATTTCAATGATGGATGGCATATAAGGCGGTGGTCCCGTAAGAGTATAATGGAGCTGAAAAATTCCTATCACCTAGTGATG
>NW_012101676.1:1380427-1382319 GCF_000951045.1 Mandrillus leucophaeus | reverse complement strand
AAATTACATATATAGGCCAGGTAAAGTGGCTCATGCCTGCAATTCCAGCGCTTTGGGAGGTCAAGGCGGGCAGATTGCTTGAGCCCATGAGTTAAAAACCAGCCTGGGCAATATGACAAAACCCCACAAAACCCCTGTAGGCATGCACCACCACACCTGGTTAAAACACAAAAGTCAGCAGAGTGTGGTGGCACAAGCCTGCAGTCCCAGCTGCTCCGGAGGCTGAGGTGGGAGGATCACTTGAGCCGCAGGTTGCAGTGAGCAGAGCTCAAGCCACGGCATTCCAGCCTGGGTGACAAGAGGGAGCGACCCTGTCTCAAACAAACAAAACAAAACAAAAAAACAGATACATTTAGTATAAAACACCAATTAGTCATACCAGGTTAATTAAAACAAATAGGAGTTCCCTACCACCTCTACCCACTTCCCCTTTACCAGAAGCTAACCACTTACAACCTTTTAAAATAAAACAATTTTTAAAATATATACCATTTAAAAAATATATATATATTTTTTGAGATAGTCTCGCTCTGTCATTCGGGCTGGAGTGCAGTGATGAAATCATGGTTCACTCACTTGCAGCCATGACCTCCCAGGCTCAAGCGATCCTCCGAGCTCAGTCTCCCAAGTAGCTGGGACCACAGGGGCATGCCATGCCAGCTAATCTTTCAGTTTTTTTTTTTTGTAGAGACAGGGGTCTCACCAGGTTGCTGAGGTTGGTCTTGAACTCCTGGGGTCAAGCAATCCTCTTGCCTCAGCTTCCCAAAGTGCTGGGATTACAGACATAAGCCATTACGTCTGGCAAAAAAAATTTTGAAGACAAGGCCTTGCTTTGTTGCCCAGGAGGAGTACAGTGGCTATTCACAGGTGTGATCCCAGGGCACTGTAGCCTCAAACGCCTGGACTCAAGTGACCCACTCACCTCAGCCTTTCTAGTAGCTAGTATTACAGGTACACGCCACCATGCCCAGCACTTACATAACTTTTCTAGCTGATTCTTTGGTTATTTATTTCCAAATCTCAAAGTTACTTGTTTGTATCACTATTTACTGACCTTTTTTTTCCTCCCAGCTTTAGGTATTGACTTCTCGATGAGGAAGATGAAAATTCTGCTTTCCTCCCTCTTACCATGCTCACCATACACTCATCACCCATCCACTTATCTTTGGTTGCAGGATTTCTTGGACAAGATGATTATTTGTTGTGAGGGACTGTGCTGTGCACTGCAGATGTTTTGCAGCACCTCTGGACTCTATCCACTAGATGCCAGCAGCAACCCTCAGGTGTGACAGTCACAAATGTTTCTAGACATTGCCAAATATCCCCATGGGGACAAAAATCATCCCTGATTGAGAAGCACTGGCTTAGATCAAGATTCTGTCTTTACATTTTATGACGTGTATGTTATTCAGCAATAAGCTACTGAGTGCAAGATTTCAGTTTTTTCTTACGGTGTTCATATATTACTAAGGCTTTCTGTGTTGGCCTTTTCAGAAGGCTGCCACTAATCACTCGAAAATACTCACGTGGTTGGGGTGCAGTGGGGAAGCACATTTATAAAACGCAAAACATTGATTATACAGAAATATCATGCCTATATTTGGCAACTATTAATTCATTTGTTTATTATTATTATTTGAGACAGGGTCTTACTCTGTTGCTCAGGTTGAAGTGCAGTGAGGTGATCTTGGCTCACTGTAACCTCTGCCTCCTGGGCTCAAGTGATCCTCCCACCTCAGCCTTCCAGGTACCTGGGACTGCTGGTATGAACCACCATGCTTGGCTAATATATAATTTTCTGAGACAGTCTCACTCTGTCACCCAGGCTGGAGTGCAGTGGCGCCATCTCGGCTCACTGCAACCTCCGCCTCCCGGGTTCAAGCGATTCTCCT
>NW_012101676.1:1375649-1378062 GCF_000951045.1 Mandrillus leucophaeus | reverse complement strand
GCCCAGCTATTTTTTCTTTTTTTAAAAAAAAAGAAGAAAAAAAATTTTTCCAAATACATTTATTTTATAAAATACATGTATCCAGAATAATACAAAGAACTCCTACAACTCAGTAACAAAAAGACAATTCAATAAAAAAAAAAATGGGCTGAAGACCTGATAGACAAAACAGACACTACCACATTTTAATTTTTCTTTTTTGGAGAGACAGGGTCTGGCTATGTTGACCAGCCTGGTCTTGAACTCCTGGCCTCAGCTCATTCTCAGCACTTGGGGGCCTCCCAAAGTGCTGAGATTACAGGCGTGAAGCACCTCACCTGGCTCCAAATTTTGGTCAGAATGTAGAGCGACTAGAATTATCAAGTGCTTAGGGGGAGTGCTAAATGGTAAATAAGAAAAATTAAGTCTTCTTTTTTTTTTTTTTGAGACGGAGTCTCGCTGTCACCCAGGCTGGAGTGCAGTGGTGCGGTCTCGGCTCACTGCAAACACCACCTTCCAGGTTCAAGCAATTCTCTCGCCTCAGCCTCCCAAGTAGCTGGGATTATAGGCGCCTGCCACCATGCCCGGCTGATTTTTGTATTTTTAGTAGAGACGGGGTTTCACCACGTTGGCCAGGCTGGTCTCAAACTCCTGACTTCAGGTGATCGACCTGCTTGCCTCCCAAAGAGCTGGGATTACAGGCGTGAGCCACCGCGCCCGGCCGAAAAATTAGTCTTTTAACTTCATCCAGAAGTAAACTTTTTCTTTTTTTTTTTTTGAGACAGAGTCTTGCTCTGTCACCCAGGCTGGAATGCAGTGGCATGATCTCGGCTCTGCAACCTCTGCCTACCGGGTTCAAGTGATTCCTATGCCTCAGCTTCCCACGTAGCTGGGATTATAGGCACACACCATCTTGCCTGGCTAATTTTTGTATTTTTAGAAGAGAGGGGGTTTTGTCATGTTGCACAGGCTGGTTTTGAAATCCTGGCCCCAGGTGATCTGCCTGCCTTGGCCAAAGTGCTGGGATTACAAGTGTGAGCCACTGTACCTGATCATTTTCTTTTTCTTTCTTTTTCTTTTTTTAGACAGGCTTTTGCTCTGTTGCCCAGTTGGAGTGCAGTGGTACAATCATAGTTCACTGTAGCCTCAATCTCCCAGGTTCAAGCAATCCTTACACCTCAGCTTCCAAAGTAGCTGAGACTACAGGCACATGCCATCATGCCTGGCTAATTCTAAAACATGTCTAGTAGAGATTAGGTCTCACTGTGCTGCCCAGGATGGTCTCAAGCTCCTGAGCTCAAGCAATCCTCCCGCCTCAGCCTCCCAAAATGATGGGATTACATGAGTGAGGCACTGCACCCAGCCCAAAGTAAACTTTTAAAACAAGCTTACAACAATCTATAGACTTGAATATTTGAGATGGGACAAACCAATGACACAATGACGGAATGGAATTAAATGAGATTCTAAGATAAATCTGGTTCATGTAAGCTGTAAGGATGAAGCTACTATATATTTGATCATTTAAAGCTGATTAAAAAGAATTACCTGTTTATATTCGTTAATACAACTTTGGCAGCAAAATCTCTTCTGCTGACCTCCAATCACCAGGATGTTGTTTCCAGTACTCTTACTAGGCATGTACTCTCCACAGTGTTCACAGCAGTTCATTATTAGACCATTAGCCAATCTGTACTTATTAAAGCAATGGTTACTGCAGAGTTTATGTGTTACATTATTTACGCTGACTTCATGGCGAATCTAAAAGAAAAACCAGAATTCGTTAACTAAGATATATGAACCAGATTAGCATAGCAAGCAATGAGATAACTAGTTTAGCACAGCAAGCAATGAGATAACTAGTTTCTGTAACAGAAGCAAAGAATCCCTAATCATATCTCAGAGGAAGATATACCCAGGGAAAAGATTTTTTCTTTTTTTCTGAGATGGAGTCTCACTCTGTCACTCAGGCTGGAGTGCAGTGGCACAATCTCGGCTCACTACAACCTCTGCCTCCCAGATTCAAGCGATTCTCCTGCCTCACCCTCCCTCCCAAGTAGGTGGAATTACGGGTACCTGCCACCATGCCCGGCTAATTTTTTTATTTTTAGTAGAGATGGGGTTTCATCATGTTGGCCAGGCTGGTATCGAACTCCTGACCTCAAGTGATCTGCCCACCTCGGCCTCCCAACATGCTGGGATTACAGGCATGAGCCACCATGCCTTGCTGGTAAAAGATTTTTTAAAAACATATTTTATTTTTTCCTTTATTTGTAATTTCACTTTGATTTTACAAAAGAGGAAAAGATTAATAGGAAAGCAATACAATCAATAATAACTTCCCGAGAGACATTTAATAACAGATAATGAACTCTACTTTTGAGACAAGTTCTTACTGTTACCCTGGGCTGGAATTCCTGGGCTCAAGCAAGCC
>NW_012101676.1:1371107-1375599 GCF_000951045.1 Mandrillus leucophaeus | reverse complement strand
CTGGGATTATAGGCACACACCATCTTGCCTGGCTAATTTTTGTATTTTTAGAAGAGAGGGGGTTTTGTCATGTTGCACAGGCTGGTTTTGAAATCCTGGCCCCAGGTGATCTGCCTGCCTTGGCCAAAGTGCTGGGATTACAAGTGTGAGCCACTGTACCTGATCATTTTCTTTTTCTTTCTTTTTCTTTTTTTAGACAGGCTTTTGCTCTGTTGCCCAGTTGGAGTGCAGTGGTACAATCATAGTTCACTGTAGCCTCAATCTCCCAGGTTCAAGCAATCCTTACACCTCAGCTTCCAAAGTAGCTGAGACTACAGGCACATGCCATCATGCCTGGCTAATTCTAAAACATGTCTAGTAGAGATTAGGTCTCACTGTGCTGCCCAGGATGGTCTCAAGCTCCTGAGCTCAAGCAATCCTCCCGCCTCAGCCTCCCAAAATGATGGGATTACATGAGTGAGGCACTGCACCCAGCCCAAAGTAAACTTTTAAAACAAGCTTACAACAATCTATAGACTTGAATATTTGAGATGGGACAAACCAATGACACAATGACGGAATGGAATTAAATGAGATTCTAAGATAAATCTGGTTCATGTAAGCTGTAAGGATGAAGCTACTATATATTTGATCATTTAAAGCTGATTAAAAAGAATTACCTGTTTATATTCGTTAATACAACTTTGGCAGCAAAATCTCTTCTGCTGACCTCCAATCACCAGGATGTTGTTTCCAGTACTCTTACTAGGCATGTACTCTCCACAGTGTTCACAGCAGTTCATTATTAGACCATTAGCCAATCTGTACTTATTAAAGCAATGGTTACTGCAGAGTTTATGTGTTACATTATTTACGCTGACTTCATGGCGAATCTAAAAGAAAAACCAGAATTCGTTAACTAAGATATATGAACCAGATTAGCATAGCAAGCAATGAGATAACTAGTTTAGCACAGCAAGCAATGAGATAACTAGTTTCTGTAACAGAAGCAAAGAATCCCTAATCATATCTCAGAGGAAGATATACCCAGGGAAAAGATTTTTTCTTTTTTTCTGAGATGGAGTCTCACTCTGTCACTCAGGCTGGAGTGCAGTGGCACAATCTCGGCTCACTACAACCTCTGCCTCCCAGATTCAAGCGATTCTCCTGCCTCACCCTCCCTCCCAAGTAGGTGGAATTACGGGTACCTGCCACCATGCCCGGCTAATTTTTTTATTTTTAGTAGAGATGGGGTTTCATCATGTTGGCCAGGCTGGTATCGAACTCCTGACCTCAAGTGATCTGCCCACCTCGGCCTCCCAACATGCTGGGATTACAGGCATGAGCCACCATGCCTTGCTGGTAAAAGATTTTTTAAAAACATATTTTATTTTTTCCTTTATTTGTAATTTCACTTTGATTTTACAAAAGAGGAAAAGATTAATAGGAAAGCAATACAATCAATAATAACTTCCCGAGAGACATTTAATAACAGATAATGAACTCTACTTTTGAGACAAGTTCTTACTGTTACCCTGGGCTGGAATTCCTGGGCTCAAGCAAGCCTTCCACTCATGCCCCCTGAGTAGCTCACATTACAGGCTCGCAGCACCACACCTGGCTTTGGTTTAGATTTTGACGTGACCCACTTAAAAGAAACGGGTCACAATCGTTTTTTTTTTTTTTTGATAGTGTCTCTTGCTCTATCATCCTGGCTGGAAAGCAGTGGTACAATCACAGCTCACTCCACCTCAAACTCCTGGACTCCAGTGATCGTCCTGTCTCAGCCTCCTAAGCAGTAGGGATTATATGTGTGAGTCACTCATCTCCAAGGATCAACAATTTTTAGTCAGTATTTTAAGTCAAGTTCACTGCCCTACAACATTTGTGGAGGGAGCTGAGGGAATCCATATGATCTGTATTCAGGATGGGGACTGTATAACTAGAAGCAGGGTAGTTCTCACGCTGGTAACTGCGATAAAATCATGTCCTTCGTATGCATGACTCAGGGTAACCAACACCAAATTTAGTTACCAAATACTTTATAAAGTGAGGACTGCCTGTATGCATGTTTCTTCTCTTCTAAGAAATGGGAAGACCGCAATATCACTTAATGTTAAGCAAACAGCATACATTCACTCCACTTGTTCCATGTGTTCTTGTACCAGGAACAAGTGTCGCTTCCTAATTTTAACTTTTAGATTCAGGGGATACATGTGCAGGTTTGTTAGATGGGTATGTTGTTTTTGTTTTTGTTTTTCTTTCTTTTTTTGAGACAGAGTCTTGCTCTATTGCCCAGGCTAGAGTACAGTGGCGCAATCTCGGATCACTGCAGCCTCCGCCTCCCTGGTTCAAGCGATTCTCCTGCTTCAGCCTCCTAAGTAGCTTACGCTACCATGCCCAGCTAATTTTTGTATTTTTAGTAGGGATGGGGTTTTGCCACGTTGGCCAGGTTGGTCTCAAATTCCTGACTTCAAGATATCCACCTGCCTCGGCCTCCCAAAGTGCTGGGATTACAGACGTGAGCCGCCACGTCCGGCCCCAAGGTAGTTTTCCAGCCCTTGACCCCCAACTCCTGAGACTACAGTTTTATTGAATGTCATCAGGAAGAACAAAACCCACCATAAAACAATTGCCTTGTTTATGAGCACAACTAATTCCATAGAAACAGATGTGTACTTTCGATGCTATGCAAATGGAATTTTATTTATAAAATATCCCATAGGATAGTTCTAACATATCCTTATTCTTCCTTTCAGCTTCATGTTATACATCCAGAACATGTGCATTATGTAGATGAAAGAGTACATAATAGTACTTAAAAGTTAAAATTATCACTGTTAGCCTAAACAACTTAGATATAAAAATCCAGACCTCTGCTAATTTACTACAAATTGTACATCTTGACTTATTAAAAACTCCTTTTTTAAGATTCCGGTTGTTTTCACAGGGAGACAAACAAGATGTACTACAAAATTCTTGGAAGGATCTGCTTGATTCTACTGGAAGAACAACATCAGCCTTCTTTGTAGATGCATCTCTGAAACAGAAGGTACAGACACACAATTTAAGAACACTGCATTTTAATACAAGTCAAATATACGAATAATAATTGCCATTTTTCATTTTCTTATGATTTAATACTAGAAATCAAGTATAACTTTGGATGCAGCAAATCCACTTTTGGCTTTATTGCCAAGAGTTCTTAAATGATATAGAACAAGAAGAGTCAGAGATAAAAATCTTTCGTAGCACAAGAACCTTGCCACAAGTTCTTAAGATTTTTAGATGCATTCAAAAATGCTGGTCATAGGTTGGGCACAGCAGCTCACACCTGTAATTCCAGCACTTTGGGAGGCCGAAGTGGGCAGATCACTTGAGGTCAGGAGTTCAAGACCAGCCTGGCCAACATGATGAAACCCTGTCTCTACTAAAAATACAAAAAATTAGCTGAGCGTGGTGGCGGGCACCTGTAATCACAGCTACTCGGGAGGCTGAGGCAGGAGAATCGCTTCAACCTGGGAGGTGGAGGTTGCAGTGAGTGGAAATCGTGCCACTGCACTCCAGCCTGGGCAACAGAGTGAGACTCCATCTCAAAAACAAACCAACAAACAAAAATGCTGGTAATAAATTCATAGAACTAAGGTGTAAGATGGGGAAGCAGGGGAGGCAAATGTAGTAGCAGGGAGGAGGGCAATTAATTTTCATACCTATGTTCCATTTTTCTGCCAAGAGTAAATACAGCACATACTAGTCCACGGCTTGGATATATTCTAGGAGCTCAAGCTCAATGAACTTGAAGACACTCCTGCAACAATTCTACCCATAAATCTATCCAGCTCTGCAATTATATTACTTATTTATACCATTAGTATTCGACTACATGAAGAAATGTTGAAAGGTACCGCTTACTTTTTACACATTACACTTCGTGTGTTTTGAGTACGTTTATGAGAAAAGGAAGAAAGGCAGGTGGTGGAACAAAAGAGGTGAGCTGATCCTTTCCGCTGATAAGCCGTCTGGCCCTTCTGTAAAGGTTTTCTGCAATTTGCACAAGTGATTTTAGCTGGTTTAGTGAGTTGGTGTTGGGCTGTAGGCTGGAAATTCTGCTTACGAAGTAAGGCCACTGGTGATAAAGAATCCACCCCTGGCTGTTTCTGATTACGGGGAAATGAAGCTGACTGGGAGATCCAAGAATCTTAAAAATGAAACAAGA
This sequence comes from Mandrillus leucophaeus, assembly GCF_000951045.1. Taxonomy (NCBI): domain Eukaryota; kingdom Metazoa; phylum Chordata; class Mammalia; order Primates; family Cercopithecidae; genus Mandrillus; species Mandrillus leucophaeus. The sequence goes on along the minus strand of NW_012101676.1, from coordinate 1,371,404 downwards.
AAAAAATCATGGAACAAATCAAAATGTACATCAGAAAAATAACTTACATTTTCATTTAAGAGTTTAAGAGACAGATGAGGCAGGCGTATAAACATGTGGTTAAGGCCAAACACTCTTGATGCACAATCCCAGGGCAACTATCCACTTTGTATCTCAAGTGAATGATACTCCACTGTGCCAACGATGATAATAAATGTTGGCGTCTGGAATTGTGTAATGTGGTAGCCATCAGCTCTTAAGTCAGACTCCAGGTTCAAATATCTACTGAGCGTAATAGATTATACAAATATACTAACT
>NW_012101676.1:1367301-1368952 GCF_000951045.1 Mandrillus leucophaeus | reverse complement strand
CATTCTCCTGCCTCAGCCTCCTGAGTAGCTGGGACTACAGGCGCCTGCCACCATGCCCAGCTAATTTTTCGTATTTTCGGTAGAGACGAGGTTTCACCGTATTAGCCAGAATGGTCTCGATCTCGTGACCTCGTGATCCACCCGCCTTGGCCTCCCAAAGTGCTGGGATTATAGGCGTGAACCACCGCGCCCGGCCCACCTGGCCACTTTTTACTTTTTTTTTTTTTTCGAGACAGAGTCTTGCACTGTCACCTGGGCTGGAGTGCAGTGGCACGATCTCGGCTCACTGCAACCTCTGCCTCCCAGGTTCAAGCGATTCTCCTTGCCTCAGCCTCCCAAGGAGCTGGGATTACAGGCACACACCACCACGCCTGGCTAATTTTTGTATTTTTAGTAGAGATGGGGTTTCACCACATTGGTCAGGCTGGTCTTGAACTCCTGACCTTGTGATCCGCCCGCCTCAGCCTCCCAAAGTGCTGGGATTATAGGCCTGAGTCATTGCGCCTGGCCTATTTTTATATGAAAAATTACAACAATCTGTGAGGCTCTGGATGATGTTAGTATTTCAATCCATAGGTCAGAAGGCGGTTTTTATCAGTACTCCTCTTAGTGAGTCCTCAGTGTCTACTGAAAACTCCATTTAGCTTCTCTGCAGCCTTTTCTGGAACTGAATGCATATTCAATAGGGAAAAACAGCCCCAGTTCTCTCAGATCTTGGAACCCTAATTTTTCCATTTGTTATTTGTAGCTCTTGATGTCTTTAAACAGATACTTTACACATTTTGTCATTTTTTCCCCAATTATTCTCAGCAAGAGGGATAGGACTTAGCTAGGTATCAGAAGTGCAACTCCCTAGAGTATCATGGTCAGAAATGTTTATAATGCAACAAAAATATGACAGATGTAAGAGCAAATTCTAAGTTTAGGTATTTTCTCTCATGAGCTTTTTTTTTTTTTTTTGTACTGTTTATACAACAGTATGTGAGAACTGGAGAACTTTCACTGAAACATAGTATACCCTAAAAGTTAAAGAAAGAATTAAATGGTCCTTTCTAACAAATATAACCCTATTTTCTTTTTTTTCTTTTCTTTTTTGAGACGGAGTCTCGCTCTGTCCCCCAGGCTGGAGTACAGTGGCACGATCTCAGCTCACTGCAAGCTCTGCCTCCCGGGTTCACGCCATTCTCCTGCCTCAGCCTCCCAAGTAGCTGGGACTACAGGTGCCTGCCACCACTTTCTGGCTAATTTTTGTATTTTTAGTAGAGACGGGGTTTCACCGTGTTAGCCAGGATGGTCTCGATCTCCTGACCTCATGATCCGCCCGCCTTGGCCTTCCAAAGTGCTGGGATTACAGGCACGAGCCACCGTGCCTGGCGAAACCTATTTTCATAAAACAGAATGCAGTTTTACATGTACTTTATGAAGGGCCAGTTGTTTTGGTTTTCCTTTTGGTGCTGCCAGCTTCCGCCTGTAATCCCAGCACTTTGGGAGGCCGAGGTGGGTGGATCATTTGAGGTCAAGAGTTCAAACCAGACTGACCAACATGGTGAAACCCCATCTCTACTAAAAATACAAAAAATTAGCCTGGCGTGGTGGCACACGCCTGTCATCCCAGCTACTTGGGAGGCTGAGGCAGGAGAATCACTTGAAC
>NW_012101676.1:1365620-1366898 GCF_000951045.1 Mandrillus leucophaeus | reverse complement strand
CTCCTGGGTTCAAGCGATTCTCCTACCTCTGCCTCCCAAATAGCTGAGATTACAGGCGTACACCACCATGTCCGGCTAATTTTTGTATTTTTAGGGACAAGGTTTCACCACGTTGGCCAGGCTGGTTTGAACTCTTGACCTCAAGTGATCCACCCTCCTCGGCCTCCCAGGGTGCTGGGATTACAGGCATGAGTCACCGGGCCCAGCCTTCAGCTACTTTTTTGTATTTTAGTAGAGACAGGGTTTTACCATGTTGCCCAGGCTGGTCTCAAACTCTGGAGCTCAGGCAATCCGCCCGCCTTGGCCTTCCAAAGTGCTAAGAGGTTACAGGAGTGAGAGATACCACGTCCAGTCTGTTAAAATTTTTAAGTCACAAATGTATCAGGTGAAGAGAAAATATCTGAAACGGCCAGACAGCGTTGTGGGCCTGTAATCCCAGCTACTTAGGTGGCTGAAGTGGAAGGATTGGTTGAGCCCAGAAATTCAAGGCCAGTCTGAGCAACATATGGAAACCCTGTCTCCACCCCAGACCAAAAAAAATCAAATATAGTGTTAAATTAATGAGATAAAGGGATGACAAGAATAAAAATAAATCCAAGAGTAACCAAAACCTCTTTCAAACAACGTTGATAATTCTCAATTATGCCTACAATTTGAGTGAAATGACAGTATAGTAGCTAACTACAGATTTTTTTTATTTATTTATTTTTTGAGACAGAGTCTTGCTCTATTGCCCAGGCTGGAGTGCAGTGGCGCAACCTTGGCTCACTGCAACCTCTGCCTGCTGGGTTCAAGCGATTCTCCTGCCTCAGTCTCCTGAGTAGCTGGGATTACAGGGGCTCGCCACCACGCCTGGCTAATTTTTGTATTTTTTGTAGAGACGGGGTGTTACCATGTTGGCCAGGCTAGTCTCCAACCCTGGCCTCAAGTGATCTACCCGCCTCAGCCTCCCAAAGTGCTAGGATCATGGGTGTGAGCTACCGTACTGGAATGTTTTTGTATAGTGAAATATCAGTCTATATTATGATTCTATACTAAAAAACATCTATTAACCCAAATATACAATGTTAATTTACTTCAGAATGTGAAAAATGGTCTTGAAGACTAAAACATAAAAGAAATATATAGCAAGGCTTCTAGTTTTAAACTCCATGAAAGAGCTTTTATTTATATAAGATGGAATTCATACTTACTTACATAAACATGAATGACATCTAAAACAAACAATAAATATCTAAAATGTAAGAAATTATTTTAAAACAAAGAGTGAAAGAAATA
>NW_012101676.1:1362212-1363900 GCF_000951045.1 Mandrillus leucophaeus | reverse complement strand
GTTGACATCTTGAATGCAAATCTACTTCTAAAAACTTCTCAAGAAAATAAGGGTGCCAAACTTAGAGATGTTTATGAGAAACAGTTTGTAATTGCAACAGTAGAAACTACCCCAAATAACAAACTACTAAATGACATATAAGCATTAACAGATAATTATATTTAATATGATCTAATAATGATATGTCCAATGCTTCCCTGAGGTCAAGAACAAAACAATGTTTTATAGTCTACTTGTATTCAGCATTGTATTAGAAAAAGAAACAAAAGGTAATGTGTGAAGTCAAACTATTTCCATAGTAATACCAAGATTTATTGCTTTTTGTACTACGTGGCATTTGCATTAATGATGGAAATGCAAAACTTCTGGCAATGGAACTAAACTGTACTAGCAGTTTTCACTAGTACGCATTTGTGAAAAATAAAGTGTCACCTTCACTTATGAATGTTATCTTAACACCAACTGGTATATATGGAAAACAATTCTGATGCTAATGTACTCAGAGTCAGCATCAGACCTCACAGGTTTAAAGGCCTGGTTCTCAACAACACTGCCCTCACTTCAGATACCAGCTGCACTTCTAATCAACTGGCCACAAATCTGGGAGGGGTTCCCAAGGTTGGATAATTTGTTAGAAAGACTCACAGAACTCAGGAAAAGCTCTATACTTACATTTACAGTTGTTTGTTGTTTTTTTTAAACAAAGGATACAAATCAGAAACAGCCAAATGAAGAGGCTCATAGGTCTGGGAGGGCCCCAAATGCAGAATCTCCGGGCCAGCTTTCAGTGGAAGCAATAGCATCACCCACCTGGCGCGCCGATGTGGTCACCAACCAAAAGGCTGCACTGAACTTCAAAGTCTCCCGTGTTTTATTTGGGTTTCATTACGTAGACGTGACTCATTGGCCGTATGACTGAACTCCGCTCCAGATCCCCTCCCCTCCCAGACTTTGGGCTGGCTCAAAGACCCAAATTTCAGTCCTATCGTTCATCTTTCTAGTGTCTAGACCCCACTGTGAGTCATCTCATCTCTTCGCGTAAACTCAGGCATGATCCAAGGAGCTTATGAGTATAGCAAAGACACTTGGAAATTTTAAGGATTCAGAGTCTCTCTTCCGGGAACCAGGGACAAACATCATCTTTACTACAGACGTCTTTGGGGAAACAGTGAAAGTTAGTAATAATTTCGCTAAATTTTAGCCTTTGACATCTTAATTTTCTGTATGACAAACTGGGTAATATGCATAAAGCATTTCTATTTCATACCAAACTACAAAGGTTATCTTATTGAAAAGCAGAAAAGTGCTTCAACAGTTGCTGGACTCTAAGTTGAACCAGCCACTTTTCATGGAATACCATTTTTACTTGAAAAAATGACAAACTATGACTACTGGAGATATTTTCTCAAAAATCAATCAAAAGAGTCTATCACTTCAAGAAAACAGAGTATTTGTTGCTGATGAGAAAATCTGAGCTTTCATGTGAAAAATCAGAATTTCTGAAAACTTCGGGCACATGTTCGCAGGACCTCCTGAGGGCTGTCACTGGCCAAAAAAAAAAAAAAGGCGAATTTTTGAAAACTTGTATCCACTACCATTAACTTGACAGCTTCCTAAAGTGTCAACATTTAGGAGGATCTGAGTGAACCAATATTTTCCAAATAACCAATGCACGTTATTAAGTAATA
>NW_012101676.1:1359055-1360267 GCF_000951045.1 Mandrillus leucophaeus | reverse complement strand
ATCTGGGCTTACTGCAACCTCTGCCTCCCAGGTTCAACTGGTTTTCCTGCCTCAGCCTCCTGAGTAGCTGGGACTACAGGCACATGCCACCACGCCTGGCCACTTTTCTATTTTTTTAGTAGAGATGGGGTTTCACCATGTTGGCCAGGCTGGTTTCAAACTCCTGACTTCAAGTGATCTGCCTGCCTTGGCCTCCCAAAGTGCTGGGATTACAGGTGTGAGCCACCATGCCCAGCCCCACCTTAGCCTCTTGAATAGCTGGGACTACAGGTGCATGCTACTATACCTGGCTAAACCTTTACTTTTTAATATATCTAACAGTAGAAATAAAAGAAACTTTTGGGGTCTTCATTTTAAGAGTAAATCTGAGACCAAAAAAATTGAGAATAAGTACCCTATGGAAAAAATAAAAAATGTAAATATACGTATTTATTATAGCTTCAAAACAAAGAAAAAGCATGTAAACGATGAAAAAAAATACGTAGCGGAATGAGTACTCCAGACAAATATTTTGTGGTTACTAAAACTTACATATACATATTTTTAGAGACAGAGTTCCACTCTGTCTCTCGCCTAGGCTGGAGCACAGCAGTAGGATCAAAGTGCAATGTGACCCCAAACTCCAGGTCTCAAGTGACCCATCTCAGCCTCCTCAAGCGCTGAGGTTTACAGGTGCACATCATGGTGCCTGGCTAATTTTTTTTTTACTTTTTATAGAGATGAGGTCTTCGCTATGTTACCGAGGCTGGGTTCAAACTCCTGGCCTCAAGTAATCCTTCTTTCTTGGCCTCAAAAAGTGATGACATTACAGGGGTGTGCCACTGCACCCAGCCTATATTTTATAATGACATAAAGTATTAGCATTTAGATTAAGCAGGATATAAAACAATATAAAAAATGCTCTAAATTATATTTTTAAAAACCAAAGATTGAAAGCAAACCAAAATCTTCACAATGGTCACATTATTTCTAGTTACTAGGGTAAGGAGACATATTTTCTGATTTCTATAATTTTTTTCTAAATTTTCTATAATAATCACATAGTATTTCATAACCAGAAGATAAGATTATTTTAAAAATAAGGAAAAAAGTTGGCCGGGTACAGTGGCTCACGCCTGTAATCCCAGCACTTTGGGAGGCTGAGGCGGGTGAATCACTTGAGGTCAGGAATTTGAGACCAGCCTGGCCAACATAGTGAAACCCCATCTCTAC
>NW_012101676.1:1354462-1358555 GCF_000951045.1 Mandrillus leucophaeus | reverse complement strand
ATATTTTAATTATATCAGAATAGGACTATCCATGTAAGTTCTAAAAATACAGTTCCCTGATTTAAAGGCAAGAAAGTTTTCCAACTTTCAGAATTAAGCAAATAATAAAGCGCCAACTTAAAAACTAAAATCAGGCCAGGTGCAGGGGCTCACACCTGTAATCCCAGCACTTGGGGAGGCTGAGGTGGACAGATCACCCGAGGTTAGGAGTTTGAGACCAGCCTGGCCAACATGGAGAAATCCTGTCTCTACTAAAAAAACAAAATTAGCCAGATGTGGAGACGGGCGCGCCTGTAATCCCAGCTACTTGAGGGGTTGAGGCAGAACAATCAGTTGAGCCCAGCAGGCAGAGGCTGCAGTGAGCCAAGATGGCGCCACTGCACTCCAGCCTGGGCAAAGAGAGCGAAACTCTGTCTCAAATAAATAAACAAATAAATACAAACTAAAATCAGGGATAAAAACAGCCTAAAAATAAAAACTTAAGCAAAAATTGAAATTTTAAATAATTACAAATAAAGTAAAATCCAATCATTATATATTACTTTGTTCTTTCATTTCACTGTATCTTTATCCTTTGATTTTTATACAAAGAAAGAAGGCTAAAGAAGGTAAAGTATTTCAATTGAAATACTTTAGATGTAAATCATACTGGATAAAATAGATTAAAATTTCAAAGTTTCAGAGACCAAGTAAACCATACAGTTTTATTAAGTAAAATATTCTATCTTAATATGAAAGTCAAAGGCTGGGAGCGGTGGCTCATGCCTGTAATTCCGGCACTTTGGGAGGCCAAGGCAGGTGGATCACTTGAAGTTAGGAGTTCAAGACCAGCTTGGCCAACATGGTGAAACCCTGTCTCTACCAAAAACATAAAAACTTAATCCCAGCTACTCAGGAGGCTCAGGCAGGAAAAAAAAAAAAATTGCTTGAACCTGGGAGGCGGAGGTTGCAGTGAGCTGAGATCGCGCCACTGTACTCCAGCCAGCCTGGGCAACAAGAGCGAAATTTGGTCTCCGAAAACAAACAAACAAACAAACAAAAACAAAGTCAGAGAATGTGAATAAAATAGATATGAGCAGTAAAAAGAACAGCCAAATGTTTATTTACTTGAGGTAGAAATATCACTTACTGCTTACCAGGACTATGATGAGTTGCAAATTCTCCATTCTGAAATAAGTCTCCTGCCACACTCATTCTACCAGGGTTAAAAGGTCTTACTCCAGTCTTGGTCTGTGGAGTTAAAGATGGGGTGTACGTTTGTATATTAACACCAAAATTACTTGACTGAAGTCCTTTAGCGACATCTCCCAAGTTGGTATTCTATAGTGATGTTTTATATGTAATCATTATGTTCATATCTTGCCCAGCATTCACAGAGCTTATACCTGTTTCTAAGGTTGTAACATTAGTAATAACGTATTTCAGAGTCAATTCTGTAGTGATACCACTATTACCCATTCCTGCATTTACCTTACTTCTTGAAAGACTGGAAGTGGAGAAGTCCAAATCTTTGGTTTTGTTTTTAGTTCCAGGAAGTCCCCATTCAATAAAACAGGAAGAATTTTTCTCCGCTCCTCCATTTGTTTCTATATCCTCTTCATCATCAATAACAATTGTCTCACTTATATTTCCTTTCTGAGACGCCAAATCTCTTGAAGGAGGAGGAATTACAGAATAATTTCCTTGTGGCTTTTCATTTTTTGATGACGCAAGTATGAAGTTTCTTTGATCAGCTATTGCTGGAGCAGAAATTGAAGGAGGTTGTATAGATTCAATAAATACAACATCATCATCATCTTCCACTGGTGAGTTTCTAGGTCTACTAACTAAAGGACAAGCTGGATGACCAAATGAATCCCCTATGTCCATGAGACTAGTTGCCATGGCCATATTCCCTAATAAAGCAGGAGTCTGTTCAGTCAATTCTAATCCTCCCACTGAACATTTATCCATGCCAATGAACCTGTAAGGAGACAGAAAAGAAAAAGTTCTAGTATGTTATGATTTTTGCATTTTACTACAATAAAATAGCACAAGTAAATTTTTCAAATTATTTTTTGTGATACCTGATATCCACTCTGGTTTTCCTCTACTGTTAACTAATGTTTACTTCAGAGTTCGATGGACATTAATTATATAATTTCGGTAGTCCTTTAAAAAATTCTAATCAATTTATACTACTCACTTTAGTCACTCTTTACAGTGAAAAAATGTGTTTCCTTTGAATTAGAAAATAGTAACAAAATAATTAAATTAAATACCAATAACTTAAGGTCCTAATATAATCACTTATATTCCATATGCTTTTATCTACTACAGCGTTTATGATATGGCCCTATTTCCCAAGTGTCTCCTGCCATTGTTCTCTTTCCAAAGTCTCTTCTTCCAAAATAAGTATGTGATTATCTTTATGCATCTTTTTTGTCCGTGTACAGAAAGCATTAAGTCCATTTATGCCAGATATTATGCAACAGGCTTTTTACAGAACGTAAAATTATCAAAACTCCATGATAGTAGGTATAATTTACTCTTACAGTTCAAGAAATTGAGGTCTAGGGAAGCTAACTAAATTGTTCCAGATAACACTGGGACTTAAACTCAGGGCTCTAATGCTAGGCCCCAAATTCTTTTTCTTTTGAGAGAGGGTCTCACTCTGTTGCCCAGGCTGGAGTGCAGTTGCGTGATCCTGGCTCACTGCAGCCTTAAACGCCGGGGTTCAAGCAATCCTCCCACCTTAGCCTCCCAAGTAGGTAGGACTACAGGCTCTTGCCATCACAGCCCAGCTAATGCTCCATAAATTTCTTGGAGAGAGGAGGTCTCACTACATTGCCTGGGCTCATCTCAAACTCCTGGCCTCAAGCAATCCTCCTGCTTTGGCTCCCCAAAGTGCTGGGATTACAGGCATGAGCCATGGTACTTGGCCTAGTCCCAGATTCTTAACTTGTTAACACTCAACATTTGTATACTTATTATGCACTAAGCTATGATGAAGGAAAGAATCTAGCAGAGACAATAGTTGAAAAATCTGGAAGTGAAAAACTGATGAAACATGGGTGGCTCTTAAGAAGGTGAGAGATAAGGACATGTGCACAGGTGGTAATGAAATTGATCATGTATAAGAATCACCTCTATCTCAACTGAAAGAAGGCAAAAGTAAGTATAACTGGAATGCATGTAAGCATGCAGAAACAATACATGGGATTATACATGCTGGCCTCAATTTTCAATTTTTTTTTTCTTTTGGTGTGAGGTCTATGTTACCCAGGCTGGTCTCAAACCCCCGAGCTGAAGTGATTCTCCCGCGTAGGCCTTTCAAAGTGCTGGGATTACAGGAATGAGCCACCACAACAGGCCTGGCCTCAGTCTTTTTTTCTTTTTGTTTTGTGAGACAGAGTCTCACTCTGTCACCCAGGTGCAGTGGCACCATTTCAGTACACTGCAACTCCCACTTCCCAGGCTCAAGTGATCTCCCCGCCTTAGCTTCCTGAGTAACATGCCTGGCTAATTTTTTGTATTTTTGCTAGAGACAGAGTTTCACCATGTTGCCCAGGCTGGTCTCAAACTTCTGAGTTCAGATGATCCGCCTGCCTCAGCCTCCCAAAGTGCTGGGATTATAGGTGTGAGCTACTAGGCCTGGCCTCTGGCCTCAATTTTCTGAGTAGAAACTTGAGAGTGAAATGGGGTGGGAATTTTACAGGTGTTGAATGATTAAGAAAACACACTTCAAAAGGCAGTCATCACTCCATTTTATTTTAAACATCTCATACTGAAATATGCTTTTTTTTTTTTTTGAGAGACAGAGTCCCGCTCTGTCGCCAGGCTGGAGTACAGTGGTGACACCTCTCAGCTCACTGCAAGCCCTGCCTCAGCCTCCCAAGTAGCTGGGACTACAGGCCTGCGCTGCCACGCCCAGCTAATTTTTGTATTTTCAGTAGATACAGGGTTTCACCATGTTGGCGAGGATGGTCTTGGTTTCTTGACCTCATGATCAGCCCACCTTGGCCTCCCAAAGTGCTGAGATAAGAGGCGTAAGCCACTGTGCCCAGCCAAAATATGGTAACATTTTTATTCTAAAAATTTCCCAGCCGGGCGT
>NW_012101676.1:1351970-1353237 GCF_000951045.1 Mandrillus leucophaeus | reverse complement strand
AACCAGTTTAAAATAAGGTTTGTAAAAGAAACGGAAAAAAATTGGGGGCCAGGAATGTTGGCTCATGCCTGCTAATCCCAGCACTTTTGGGGGCCAACTGGGAGAACTGCTTGAGCCCAGAAGTTTGAGACCAGCCTGGGCAACATGGTGAGACTCCACCTCTACTAAAAATTTTTAAAATATGAAAAAAAGGAAAATAATTTCTGGAAAAGAGTAATAACTGACTCCACAGTATCTTCTTCTTTTCTTTTTTAAGATGGAGTCTCACTCTGTGGCGCAGGCTGGAGTGCAGTGGCGTGATCTCGGCTCACTGCAAGCTCCGCCTCTCAGGTTCACACCATTCTCCTGCCTCTGCCTCCCGAGTAGCTGGGACTACAGGCGCCCGTCAGCACGCCTGGCTAATTTTTTGTATTTTTAGTAGATTCGGGGTTTCACCGTGTTAGCCAGGATGGTCTCAGTCTCCTGACTTCATGATCCGCCCGCCTGGGCCTCCCAGAGTGCTGGGATTACAGGCTTGAGCCACTGCGCCCAGCCCACAGTATCTTCTTGTGGCTGGTAGGTTCTATTTTACTTTTCTCACAGAAAATAATACAGAGTACTCTTTATACTCAGTTCACTGCAGTCATCTACCTTTAAAAAAAGATAAAATATTCATCTATGTTTAAATCCCAAATTATAAATAAGTTAAAACATTACTAAAGGCTGGGTGCGGTGGCTCGCGCCTATAATCCCAGCACTTTGGGAGGCCAAGGTGGGTGGATCATGAGGTCAGGAAATCGAGACCATTCTGGCTAACATGATGAAACCCCATCTCTACTAAAACAAAAAATACAAAAAAAAATTAGCCGGGCATGGTGGTGGGCGCTTGTAGTCCCAGCTACTCGGGAGGCTGAGGCAGGGGAGAATGGCATGAACCCGGGAAGTGGAGCTTGCAATGAGTGGAGATGGCGCCATTGCACACTCCAGCCTGGGAGACAGAGCGAGACTCAGTCTCAAACACAAAAAAACCAAAAAACAAACAAACAACAACAAAAAAACACTACTAAAAGCCATTGTTTATAACTTAACCGTCAAAAACTTTAATTCTATAAACACAAGACCATAAGAAAATTTTGAATATTTCTACAATATTGTCTAAAAACAGAGAAAAAGATGCTGTTTAGCCAATTAGCTATGTGGCAGCAGGCAAATTATGTCACCTCACGGAGTTTTAGTTTTCTAAACTGTGAATGGGGTTAACATATAGCTTTAAGCTTTTTAATGAGGT
>NW_012101676.1:1346683-1347830 GCF_000951045.1 Mandrillus leucophaeus | reverse complement strand
GATTAAGACAGTAAACTGGGCCAGGCGCAGTATAATGCCCCGTAATCAGCGCTTTGGGAGGTCTAGGCGGGTGGATTGCTTGAGTCCAGGAGTTCAAGACCAGCCTGGGCAACACGGCAAACCCTTGTCTCTACAAAAAATACAAAAATTAGCCAGATACAGTGGCACATGGTTGTGGTCCCAGCTACTTGGGAAACTGAGGCAGGCAGATTGTTTGAGTCTGGGAGATGGAGGTTGCAGTGAGATGGGCCACCGCACTCCAGTCTGGGCGACACTGAGACCCTGTCTCACAAAAAAAAAAAAAGATGGCCATTGATTACGTATAACTGACTTCGTTCCCTTCCAAAACTCCCCTAAACAGTACTATCACAAGGAAAGGAAGACAAGAAACAAAAGCAGTATGATTTTATAAGTAAAAGAACAGAAGGATGAATGGTTAACTGCCAACCTGAGACAGCCAGAGTCTAAAACAGTGGGAAAAAAAGCCAAGAAACATTCTGATTTATGCTGTAGGCTCAGAAGTCTGCAGCACCAGGTATCCCTGGAACAGAATGGGCAGATGCTAAAAAAAGAGGTTGAGAGATCTCTTCCCTCCCATCAAGCTGATGGTGACAGGCCTTTCCCCATCCTACCACAGATTCTAAAAATTTTTTTCTTTGACAAGATAGAACATAAGATCTAAGACTTGGGTTCACCAAGTACTGGGGAATGTTTCAATACCAAGAAATATCCCCTCTCCACTGCCTGAACCCAGGAGGCGGAGGTTGCAGAGGGCCGACATCACGCCACTGCATTCTAGCCTGGGTAACAAGAGCAAAACTCCGGTCTCAAAAAACAAAGAAATGTCCCCTCTCCTACTTGATTCCCAGAGAGCTGGCATCCAGACTGATATTTTCCAGGCGGCAAACTCTTCACTGGAGGCTTTCTTTCTCAGCAAGACTCTTCCCTGGGGAACCAAGCATCAGCAAAAAAGGAAAGTTCTAAAAATATTAACCTATGCGGTTCCCCATCAATTGGCCAGAAGATCATCCACAAGCTTCAAGTTAGAAACCCCACTCCCACTCTTCCAATTTGCTTTTTAGGTCCCAATTGTTTTTGTTGTTGTTCTTCTTGTTTTTTGGGTTTTTTTTTTTTTTTTTTTTTTTTT
>NW_012101676.1:1342913-1345057 GCF_000951045.1 Mandrillus leucophaeus | reverse complement strand
GGCGGAAGAATTATATCTCCCACTAACTATACACGTTTGTGTGCGTGCGTGTGTGGGTGTCTCAAACCTCATGGACCAGGCTTTTTTTTTTTCTTAAGACAGGGTCTAGCTCTGTCGCCTAGCATGGAATGCTATGGCACAAACACAGTTCACTGCAGACTTGACCCCCTGGGCTCAAACAATCCTCCCACCTTGGCCTGTCAGAGGGCTGGGATTACAGGAGTGAGTCACAGTGCCCAGAGCCACTTTACTGATTTTTTTGAGACAGAGTCTCTATCTGTTGCTCAGGCTGGAGTATAGTGCTGTGATCACTGCTCACTGCAGCCTCAACCTCCTGAACTCAAGCGATCCTCCCACTTCAGCTTTCTGAGTAGCTGGGACTACAGGCGTGTGCCACCACACTAAGCTAATTTTTATATTTTTTTGTAGAGACAGAGTTTTGCCATGTTGTCCACACTCAAACTCCTGGGCTCAAGCTCTCGAGCTATCCGCCCATCTCAGCCTCCCAAAGTGGTTGGAAAACAGGCATGAGCCACTGTGCCCAGCCACTTTACCTACCCACCACATCCTGACACAGTCCTAAGTTTAACTAATTAAGAGATGTGCTGTGAAATGTAAGAAAATAAGAGCAAATAAGTTAGTAGAAAGCAACAAGGGTAAAACGAAGGCAGGACTACTACTATGGGGGACAAATTAATCACAAGTTTGTTTTTGATGAGCAACAGAAAACTGATCAAGGTTGAAAGGACAGAATTGGCAAGAACTGAATCCCAGATAATAAAAGTAGAAGTAAAGCTTGTTAAAGAAAATCATTTTCACTCCTAATAAAATTATTCACACAAGGATTGGTGTTAAAAGCATTAAGTGAACAGCTGACAGAGAAAGGGCATTTGTACTGTACCAAAATGAACACATAAATCACTGTCTAGTAGCAAAGAAAACCCCGAAAAAACAAAAACAAACATTAACTTCCTAACAGAGAGCGATTAGGCCACTCAGATTCGGTGGTCAATCTTAGAATTAGGAACAGTGTGACAACTAGTTTATGTTATCTCCTCATGTGATGCTAGCTGGAGGACTGTCAGGGTACATAAATAACAGTCTTCCTCAAATACTAGGCAAACATCAACGTCAAAACAACAGATTATTGAGTAGTGTTTCTTTTTAATCCAACAGTAAAAAAGTTTTTCCAATCTATTGGAAAAGAAAAAATTGTAAAATGCAAGGCACTTAAAAGAGCTAACTTGTTCTCGAACTTGAGTTCCAGTGGTATAAATGCCAGCACTTCCCGTGCCTTCCCAGGGACTACCATGGCTTGGCTCTGGGGACAGGAGCACCCAAGCAATTAACTTGAAGGCCAAGGCCTTCAAGATAACACAAAGGTAAACCCCTCAGGAAGAACACCCTACTACTGCACTAATTATATGAGACAGCAAAGCGAGGTAAAAAACAAAACAAAACAAATCAAACTCACAATGGAGATATTTCCTTCTCAATTTCTGCCAAAGCCTCACGACATAGGCTCGAAGGTGATTCCTGGTCCTGGAATGAGAAATGAAAACCAATTTCTGTACAATCAACCTGTATGCACAACCAACTCAACACCGGGAGGTGGCAACGGGGTGAGAGGCCAAGGAGTTCCTGGGCTCGGAGACCCTCCCTCGCCCTAATGTGACCCAGAAATTAAGTTGAAAAAAAGAACTACAGGAACCGCAACGAGACAAAGCTAAAACTGCTTCGTCCACCTGCAGGACTGGGATGGCGTGGGCTGGGGACCCGAGGCCTGCTCCCACGAAGGCAGAGGGACGGGTAAACGTTGCCTCGACGACAAGGGATTTGTACTCCCTCCTAAGTTTGCCCACCCAGCGTCATCTCTGCCACTCCAAGCACCATTTCCGAGGTAACGGGCGGCGTGCGTCACCTCTGGGCCGACAACTGCCTCGAGAAGTTGCCCTGGGGCCCCAGCAGTCGACGACTGGCCCCAGATCCGCCATTAAACTCGCCCAGAGAAGCAGCAAAGAGTAAAAGCCGCGCAGCGCCGGGAAAAAGAAGAGCGGAGGAGAAGACCCAGCGGGGCAGAGGCAGCAGCCCTCGCCCGAAAAACCTGGGGACCTCGGCTCCGGCGGCAGCGCAGCCCCGAGAGC
>NW_012101676.1:1339439-1340898 GCF_000951045.1 Mandrillus leucophaeus | reverse complement strand
CTCCCTCCACAGCCCGCTGAGTCGCGGGGAGCACCCGCTGCGGCCCCTGGGGGAGCGGAGTCAGGGACAGACGGCGCCCGGGGAGGGCGGGCCCCACAGGCCACCTCCACGAGGGGTCTTCTCTTTTGTTCCTCGTCTACACCTACGTCTTCGGCGGATCTCATGGTGCTGAACCATTTCCCAGACTCCACGTAAAGCTGGCAGCGGTGCCGGCTTCGTCTCGCCCTGGCGGTTCCTAGTGGGATTACAACTGAGGGTGTTTGGATAAAAGTTGATGAAACTTACCTTATGTCTGGAAATACACATAATGTGATTTTTTAAAAACACATTGAGCCCCGTTTTACTAATGTGGTATGGTAAAAGCACAGGTTTATTCAATGAAAGTCAGACATGAACCATCTAATGCAGGGATGGCCAATCTTTTGGCTTCCCCGGACCACATTGGAAGAACTGGCTTGGGCCACACATAAAATAGGCTCACACTAACAATAGCTGATGAGCTAAAACAAACAAAAAAGCCAAAACGCCAAAGAAAATCATCATGTTTTAAGAAAATTTACATACATGTGTTGGGCTGCATTTAAAGCCGTCCTGGGCCACATGCATCCCCCAAGGGCTGCAGGTTGGACAAGCTTGATCTAAGACAAAAAAGCATGTTCATGGATTGATGAGAGTGCTGTGTAAGCCTTTGCATACTACATAGTGCTGTATGTCATGGACATGCCTATTACCACCTACATTTTTTAGGTCCTCAATTACTCTTTGGAAATAAATGAATTACATGTAATGTCATCATTTTAATGACTGCTGTAAATTACAAGCACTGAGTACACTGGGTTCGTGGAGAAGGGCTCCTCCATAGAGAAAAGTTAAAGGTCTGACAAACTTTAAACGGTAAGCTCAGTAGCCACATGTCATGTATTTTCTGATTATCATTTTTAACCACGTCTCTACTGAAAATACAAAAAATTAGCCGTGCGTGGTGGCGGGCACCTGTAGTCCCAGCTACTCGGGAGGCTGAGGCGGGAGAATGGCGTGAGCCTGGGAGGCAGAGCTTGCAGTGAGCAAAGATCACGCCACTGCACTCCAGCCCGGGCGACAGAGCAAGACAAAAAAAAAAAAAAATTGTCACACATATGACACTTACAATTGCACCTGGCACATTAATTAATAAAAGCTTGTAAATTTTGCCTGTCATTGTTAATTCCCAATTACCACAGTGGTACATTAAGAGAAAAAATTCTGGCCCAGCGCGGTGGCTCACGCTTGTAATCCCAGCACTTTGGGAGGCCGAGACGGGCGGATCACCTGAGGTCAGGAGTTTGAGACCAGCTTGACCAACATGGCGAAACCCCGGCTCTACTGAAAGTATAAAAGTAACCGGGCCTGGTGGTGCATGCCTGTAATTACAGCTACTGGAGAGGCTGAGGCAGAAGAATCGCTTGCACCCCGGAGGTGG
>NW_012101676.1:1337172-1338137 GCF_000951045.1 Mandrillus leucophaeus | reverse complement strand
CAGGATGGTCTCGATCTCCTGACCTCATGATCCGCCCGCCTCGGCCTCCCAAAGTGCTGGGATTACAGGCTTGAGCCACCGCGCCCGGCCAATTTTTGTATTTTTAGTAGAGATGGGGTTCCACCATGTTGGCCAGGCTGGTCTGGAACTCCTGACCTCTGGTGATCTGCCCGCCTCGGCCTCCCAGAGTGCAGGGATTCCAGGCCTGAGCCCCGCACCCGGCCTGAAACCAGTTTTATCTGAGACTGCTGAGATGACTTGCTGCAACTTCAGGACTAATTATGGCCACCGCCGTTGCTCACCATTTGGAGCTTGCCAGCTCCCCAGAAACTTACTAGTGCCAGATACCTTTCTCAACAAGCAATAGGTAACATTTCTCTTTTTCATAAAACCCCCAACCTTCTCTTTGTTCCTCAGACATAAAGAAAACCACTTGATCTGTGTGTATGCCCCCAGTTGCAATTCTCCCCAAATAAAATGTTGAGATTCATCTCTACATTTTTATTTTTATATCAACAGTTGTTTTACAAATACCCTTCAAAGGGATCAATTATTTTACCATGACGAGCACAGTCAGAGATGAAAGCTTATATACTAGCTTTTGCTTTTAATCTATCCTAGAATTATTCTATTGATAATCATAATGTTTCAACTTCAGTCATTTCAACTTTGCTTCTGAGCCCTTTGATCTGAGTCATCTTTCATATTTCCCTGCTTTCTGTTATAATGAGATGTTCCATCGTTGCCTACATTTCCTAACTCACACCTGAATCTGTCATTGTTCCAAACTATTGTTTTCTTTTAGTGGGACATAGTAGTTAAGGAGCAAAATCTAGAAGCTAGGAGTATTTGTTGCTCTACATGGTCATTGTTTATAGGCTTTTCAGGGAACAGAGCTAGGAGTGAATATGTTATATTAGCATTTGAATTCATACTGAACCACAGGGTTTTTTCTGAATCTCACT
>NW_012101676.1:1330261-1333062 GCF_000951045.1 Mandrillus leucophaeus | reverse complement strand
TTTTTTTTTTTTTTTTAATAAAAATGAGGTTTCGCAATGTTGCCCAGTCTGGCTGTGAACTCCTGAACTCAAGTGATCCACAGTGCCTCTAATATGTTAATTTTAAAAGTGGACTCCATGGCTAGGCACGGTGGCTCATGCCTGTAATCCCAGCACTTGGGAAGCTGAGGCAGGCGGATCAGTTGAGACCAGGAGTTCAAGACCAGCCTGACCAACATGGTGAAATTCTGTCTCTACCAAAAATACAAAAATTAGCCACGCATGGTGGCGGGTGCCTGTAATCCTAGGTACTTGGGAGGCTGAGGCAAGAGAATGGCTTGAACCCAGAAGGTGGAGGTTGCAGTGAGCAGAGACTGAGCCACTGCATTCCAGCCTGGGCAACAGAGCGAGACCCTGTCTCAAAAATAAAAAATAATATAAAAAAAGTGGGCTTCAAAACAATTCAAGGTCAAAGGAGAAATTTCAAACTTACAGAGTTGTATTTAAGACAATACGAATAATTATGTCTACTCTTTCATTCATATTCTCTGATTGCTAACATTTTGTTACATCTGCTTTAAAATCCCTTTTATAGACCAGGCGCGTTGCTCATGCCTGTAATCCCAGCATTTTGGGAGGCCGAGTCGGGTAGATCACTTGAGTTTGAGACCAGCCTGATCAATATGACGAAACCACCTCTCTACCTAAAATACAAAAATTAGCTGGGCATGGTGGTGCATACCTGTAATCCCAGCTATTTGGAAGGCTAAGGCACAAGAATCGCTTGAACCCAGGAGGCCAGAGGGTGCAGTGAGCTGAGATCACGCCACTGCACTCCAGCCTGGGTGACATAGTGAGACTCTACCTAAAAAAAAAAAAAAAATGTTTCAGGCATAATGTCTCTTTATCTTTAAATCCTCAGCATGTATTAAAGAACAAGAGCAGTGCAGCCATAATGACAGAGCAAATATCACTCATACTGATAGAATCTTCAGATTGTCTCAATGGTCCCAATATTTTCCACTGTGGACTGTCCTCCTCCCCCGACCGGGATCTGCTCAGAACAGGTGTTGCATTTACTTGCCGTGTCTCTTAGGTCTCCTTCAATCTGGAATGGCCCCTCGGCCTTTCCATCTCTCATGACACTGACAGTTTTGAAGAGCCCAGGCCAGTGGTTTCCAGACAATTTTATTTTTTTATTTATTTATTGGGGCAGAGTCTCGCTCTGTCGCCCAGGCTGGAGTGTAGCGGTGCGATCTCGGCTCACTGCAACCTCTGCCTCCCGCGTTCAAGTGATTCTCCTGCCTCAGCCTCCTGAATAGCTGTGATTACAGGCACATGCCACCACACCCAGCTAATTTTTGTATTTTTAGTAGAGACGGGATTTTGCCATGTTGGTCAGACTAGTCTCGAACTCCTGACCTCGTGATCCACCCACCTTGGCCTCCCAAAGTATTGAGATTACAGCCGTGAGCCACCACGCCCACCCAGAGTCGATTTTAAACATGTTCCTCTGGTGGTGGTGATGTCCTCTCCAGTTTGAGAACCACCATGTCAGAGGCGTCTTCCTGTCTGAACCATTCTTTCCTGTTGCTCTCAGGAAGGCAGAAAGGTACGACCGGGCTCACCCCATACTCATCTGGGCCTCCCACACCCAACCCCATGTCTGGCACCCAGTAGGTACTCAATAAAAACTTGACTTGGTTGTTCTGTAGACCAGGGTTCCAGCCTATCTGTGCCACAGAGTGCGCTGGGCAAGGACTTCACCTCTCCAGGATCACTTCTCCCATCTGTAAATCTTGGTTTGGGGGTGGGGGGTGGGTGGGACTAGGTGGTCTTTAAAGGCTCTTGCAACTTTGGTTGTTGCCTCTCAAAGAAGCTCTTTCCTCCCGCTCCAGGAGCTGGATTAAGTGTCTTAGGTCTCCCACGTCAGTAACTCATTCATCAAATACTTATGAATCACCTATGAGGCGGAACCTGGGACTTGATTTTCTTCATTTCTTTTTCTTTTTGAGACAGAGTCTTGCTCTGTCGCAGATGCTGGAGTGCAGTAGCGTGATCACAGCTCACTGCAACCTCAAACTCCTGAACTCAAGGGATCCTCCCGCCTCAGCCTCCTAAGTAGCTGGGACTTCAGGTGTGCACCACCACACCCAGCTAATATTTATTGACGTATTTATTTATTTTTAGAGATGGTCTCATTATGTTGCCCAGGCTGATCTCTAACTCCTGGGCTCAAACAATCCTCTTGCCACTTTGGCTGGGCTAAGGGATGCCCAGATAGCTGGTAAAACTATTTCTGGATGGGTCTGTGAAGGTGTTTCCAGAAGAGATTAGCATTTGAGTCAGGAGACTGAGTAAAGATTATTGGCCCTCACTCACGTGCGTAAGCATCCTGCAATCTGTTGAGGGCCTGAATAGAACAAAAAGATGAAGGAAAGGCATATTTCCTCTCTTTCTTTTCCCTCCTGGGTCTGGGACAACCATCATCCCCCGCCCTTAAGACACTGGAGCTCTTGGTTCTTGGGCCTTTAGACTCTTGGACCAGCAGGGTACCCTCTCCAACACCTCCAGTTCACAGGACTTCCTACCACGACTGAATTACACCATCAGCTTTCCTAGCTCCCAGCTTTCAGACAGCATATTGTGGGACTTCTTGGCCCCCATTAGCAGGTGAGCTAATTCCTAATATAAAGACACTCATGTATCTATGTATGTCCTGTTGGTTCCATTTTTCTGGCTAATACAGACATCTTGCAATATTAAGTCTTTCAGTTCATGAACACGGAATGTCTTTCCATTCATTTGTGTTTTATTTCTTT
>NW_012101676.1:1326142-1328657 GCF_000951045.1 Mandrillus leucophaeus | reverse complement strand
TTTCACCGTGTTGGCCAGACTGGTCTCCAACTCCTGACCTCAGGTGATCCACCCACTTCGGCCTCCCAAAGTGCTGGGATTACAGGCTTGAGCCACTGCGGCTGGCCTTACACTGTAATTTCTATTTCAGTCATTAGAAGCAAGTCACCAAGTGCTTCCCACAGTCAAGCAGAGGGGAATTAGGCAGTAAAAATTAAATGGAAAAGTAACAGAGAATATGTGGACGTATGTTAAAACTGTCACAGGCAGAAAGGAGAAAAAAAACATAAGCAAAACAAAAATAGAAAACAAAATGCTAAAAACGAATATGAATAGACATTATGCTTGCCTATTGAAAGAGAAATACTTGAAGGTTGGATTTTTTAAAATGGTAGCAATGTACAGTTTATGATATGCTACAAATTATAGTAAGACAGAGATAAAAAGGGTATACTAAAGAAATATTAGGCAAAAGAAAGTGAAACAACAATAATATATAAAATAGACATTTTTTAAAAATGCATTACTAGGCAAAAGAAAGATTACTTATTGACAAAAAAGAACAATTAACTAGAAAATTCTAAGGGTTTTGTTTTTATTTTTATTTTGATTGATAGAGCATGGCGTCATGCTCTATCACCCAGGCCGGAGTGCAGTAGCCAACTCCTGAGCTCAAGCAATCTTCCCACCTCAGCCTCCTGAGTAGCTGGGACGACAAGCACATGCCACCATGCCCAGCTCAGTTTAGAAACTGTATGCACCTTACATATGGAACCATTCATAACTATATGGTGAAATTGAGAAATCCATAATTATGCTACACTTTCATAAAGTCACGCAGAAAAAAAATCTGTTTAGCACATATATGGCTTTAATTTATACTAAATGTAAAAAATTGATCTGCACCCAATGAGGAAATGACTAATTTTTCAATATGTGAAACACACAAAATGAATACTAACTAGATCATAAGGGATTTCTCAACAAATATTAAAGAATGAACCATGTACACCTGGCATTCCCTGACTGCAATGCACAAAGGAAAGTTAATAATAAAAAATCGGAGAGTAATATTTGGAGAAATTTTAAAATGCTCTTGTGTAGAAAATTTTAAGCAGACTCATATGTTCATTATTATTAGTAGTATTATTTTAATCTTTTGAGATGGTCTCACTCTGTCACCCAGGCTGGGGTGCAGTGGTATAATCACAGCTCATTGCATCCTTGACCTCCTGGGTTCAGGTGATCCTCCCAACTCAGCCTCTAGAGTAACTGGGATTACAGGTGTGAGCCACCATGTCTGGCTAATTTTTTTTTTTTTTTTAATAAAAATGAGGTTTCGCAATGTTGCCCAGTCTGGCTGTGAACTCCTGAACTCAAGTGATCCACAGTGCCTCTAATATGTTAATTTTAAAAGTGGACTCCATGGCTAGGCACGGTGGCTCATGCCTGTAATCCCAGCACTTGGGAAGCTGAGGCAGGCGGATCAGTTGAGACCAGGAGTTCAAGACCAGCCTGACCAACATGGTGAAATTCTGTCTCTACCAAAAATACAAAAATTAGCCACGCATGGTGGCGGGTGCCTGTAATCCTAGGTACTTGGGAGGCTGAGGCAAGAGAATGGCTTGAACCCAGAAGGTGGAGGTTGCAGTGAGCAGAGACTGAGCCACTGCATTCCAGCCTGGGCAACAGAGCGAGACCCTGTCTCAAAAATAAAAAATAATATAAAAAAAGTGGGCTTCAAAACAATTCAAGGTCAAAGGAGAAATTTCAAACTTACAGAGTTGTATTTAAGACAATACGAATAATTATGTCTACTCTTTCATTCATATTCTCTGATTGCTAACATTTTGTTACATCTGCTTTAAAATCCCTTTTATAGACCAGGCGCGTTGCTCATGCCTGTAATCCCAGCATTTTGGGAGGCCGAGTCGGGTAGATCACTTGAGTTTGAGACCAGCCTGATCAATATGACGAAACCACCTCTCTACCTAAAATACAAAAATTAGCTGGGCATGGTGGTGCATACCTGTAATCCCAGCTATTTGGAAGGCTAAGGCACAAGAATCGCTTGAACCCAGGAGGCCAGAGGGTGCAGTGAGCTGAGATCACGCCACTGCACTCCAGCCTGGGTGACATAGTGAGACTCTACCTAAAAAAAAAAAAAAAATGTTTCAGGCATAATGTCTCTTTATCTTTAAATCCTCAGCATGTATTAAAGAACAAGAGCAGTGCAGCCATAATGACAGAGCAAATATCACTCATACTGATAGAATCTTCAGATTGTCTCAATGGTCCCAATATTTTCCACTGTGGACTGTCCTCCTCCCCCGACCGGGATCTGCTCAGAACAGGTGTTGCATTTACTTGCCGTGTCTCTTAGGTCTCCTTCAATCTGGAATGGCCCCTCGGCCTTTCCATCTCTCATGACACTGACAGTTTTGAAGAGCCCAGGCCAGTGGTTTCCAGACAATTTTATTTTTTTATTTATTTATTGGGGCAGAGTCTCGCTCTGTCGCCCAGGCTGGAGTGTAGC
>NW_012101676.1:1316465-1319037 GCF_000951045.1 Mandrillus leucophaeus | reverse complement strand
TCTCAATAAAAAATAAAAAATAAAACAAATGCGAGTAGGACAATGAATATCCACATAGAAAAAAATGAAATTTGGCCAGGCGTGGTGGCTCATGCCTGTAATCCCAGCACTTTGGGTGGTCGAGGCAGGTGGATCACCTTGAGATCAGGAGTTCAAGACCACACAGGCCACCACGGTGAAACGTCGTCTCTATTCGAAATAAAAAATCAGCTGGGTGTGGTTGTGCACCTGTAATCCCAGCTACAGGCTAGGCAAGAGGCTGAGGCAAGAGAATCGCTTTAACCTGGGAGGCAGCGGCTGCAGTGAGCCAAGATTGCACCACTGCACTCCAGCCTGGGCAAGAGTGAGACTCTGTCTCTAAAAAAACAAAAAGTAAAGAAATGTGTGTATTTTTATAAAAAGTATATATACAAAAATGAACTCAAAGTCGATTAAGGACTTAGATATAAGAGCTAAAATCAACTCTTAGATGAAAATATAGAGGCAAATCTTCATGACCTTGGATGTCTGTTTTCTTAGATACAACACAAAAGCCGAGCAGTGAAATATTAATAAATCAGTCTTCATCAATATTAAAAACTTTTGTGCATCCCAGGGAATTACTAAGAAAGTGAAAAGACAACCTTCCTAATGGGAGAATATACTTGCAAATAATGTATCTGATAAAGTTTAGTATCCAGAATGTATAAAGAACTCTTTCAACTCAGTGACAAAAAGGCAAACAACTCAATTAAAAATGGATTAAGGACTTGAATAGACATGTCTCCAAAACATGGCCAACCAGCACATGAAAAGATGTTTAACGTCATAGTCATTAGAAAAATGTGTATTAAAACCACAATTGGCTGGGCGTGGTAGCTCACACCTGTAATCCTGGCACTTTGGGAGACTGAGGTGGGTGGATCACTTAAGCCCAGGAGTTTGAGACCGGCCTGGGCAACAAGGTGAGACCCAGTTTCTATCAAAAATATAAAAATTAGCAAGGCATGGTGGCATGCGCCTGCCATCCCAAGTACTCAGGATGCTGAGGCAGGAGGATCACCTGAGCCCAGTAGGACAAAACTGTAGTGAGCTGTGATTGTACCACTGCATTCCAGCCTAAGCGACACGGTAAGACCTTGTCTCAAAAACAAAAACAAAAGTACACAAAAACCATAACAACGTGCCACTTCACATCCAAATTGCCAGTGGAAATATAAAATGGAGCAGCTACTGTGGAAAACTAGTGGTTCTTCAAAAGATATACATTAATTATCATTTGACCAAGCAATTCATTACTGGGTTTATGCTCAAAATAACTGAAAACAGGTGTTCAAATAAATACTTACACATGAATTTTCATAGAGTATTATTCACAGTAGACAAAAAAAAAAAAGGAAACAACCTGAATATCCATTAATGGACGAAAGGATAAACAAAATGTGGTCTATACATACAGTGGAATATTATTGTTAAAAAAGAATGAATTATTTATGTATGCTAGAACTTGAATGAACCTCAAAAATATGGTGAGTGAAAGAAGCCAGACACAATAAATCATACACTGCATGGCTTCATTTATATGAAGTATCTAATATAAGTAAATCTACAGAGACTGGAACCAGATAGGTGGTTTCCAGGGGCTGGAAAAGTGAAGAATGGGTATTGACTATTTAATGGGTACTGGATTTTCTTTTGGGATGATGAAAATGTTTTGGAACTTGATAAAGGTGGTGGTTGCACAAAACTGTGAATATACTGTCACTGAATTGTACACTTTAAAACGTCTAATTTTATGTGAATTTCCCCTTAATGTTTTTAAGAAAGAATGACGCACATCTTTGACACAAAAACTTTGGGATATGTAACAATTAGAGAATTACACAACATGTATAAAATAAAAAGCTGAGCTTAGTACAGTCATAGCTGTGAGATTATTTGATTGCCCTAACAGTGAATTTTGGGCATTTTTAACAAATTCTAAGCCTAGGCCATGTTCCGTTTGTTTGGGTTAAAAGCACCTTTAAAAATCTATCTTACCTTTTTGTCCTTTCAATTTCTGAGTGCTTTACTACATGCTGAAGCAATATATTATGCCCAATGAATTAAACCTGTATAGAGTCTTACTTAAAGATACTTCTAATAGTCTCATAGTATTTTTTTTTTTTTTTTTGAACTGGAATCTTACTCTGTGGCCCACGCTACAGTGCAGGGGGGCACTATCTCGGCTCATTGCAACCTCTGTCTCCCTGCAACCTCTGTCTCCCGGGTTGAAGTGACTCGCCTGTCTCCGTCCAGACTACCTGGGATTACAGGGGCCCGCCCCGACACCTGGCTAATTTTTTTATTTTTAGAAGCGACGGCGTTTCACCATGTTGGCCACACTGGTCTCCTGACCTAAACTATTCCGCCCTGCTCGACCTCCAAAAGCGCTGAGATCACAGGCCTCAGTCCCTAGCATGGCCAGTATACAAAAATTTTTTAAAGTTAAGTTTTGGCAAAGTAATGTGGCTCAAGCCTGTAATCCTAGCACTTGGGAAGGCTGAGCCAGGAGGATCGCTCGACCTTAGGAGTTTGAGACCAGCCTGCAAAC
>NW_012101676.1:1302042-1314785 GCF_000951045.1 Mandrillus leucophaeus | reverse complement strand
GGCATGGTGGCATGCGCCTGCCATCCCAAGTACTCAGGATGCTGAGGCAGGAGGATCACCTGAGCCCAGTAGGACAAAACTGTAGTGAGCTGTGATTGTACCACTGCATTCCAGCCTAAGCGACACGGTAAGACCTTGTCTCAAAAACAAAAACAAAAGTACACAAAAACCATAACAACGTGCCACTTCACATCCAAATTGCCAGTGGAAATATAAAATGGAGCAGCTACTGTGGAAAACTAGTGGTTCTTCAAAAGATATACATTAATTATCATTTGACCAAGCAATTCATTACTGGGTTTATGCTCAAAATAACTGAAAACAGGTGTTCAAATAAATACTTACACATGAATTTTCATAGAGTATTATTCACAGTAGACAAAAAAAAAAAAGGAAACAACCTGAATATCCATTAATGGACGAAAGGATAAACAAAATGTGGTCTATACATACAGTGGAATATTATTGTTAAAAAAGAATGAATTATTTATGTATGCTAGAACTTGAATGAACCTCAAAAATATGGTGAGTGAAAGAAGCCAGACACAATAAATCATACACTGCATGGCTTCATTTATATGAAGTATCTAATATAAGTAAATCTACAGAGACTGGAACCAGATAGGTGGTTTCCAGGGGCTGGAAAAGTGAAGAATGGGTATTGACTATTTAATGGGTACTGGATTTTCTTTTGGGATGATGAAAATGTTTTGGAACTTGATAAAGGTGGTGGTTGCACAAAACTGTGAATATACTGTCACTGAATTGTACACTTTAAAACGTCTAATTTTATGTGAATTTCCCCTTAATGTTTTTAAGAAAGAATGACGCACATCTTTGACACAAAAACTTTGGGATATGTAACAATTAGAGAATTACACAACATGTATAAAATAAAAAGCTGAGCTTAGTACAGTCATAGCTGTGAGATTATTTGATTGCCCTAACAGTGAATTTTGGGCATTTTTAACAAATTCTAAGCCTAGGCCATGTTCCGTTTGTTTGGGTTAAAAGCACCTTTAAAAATCTATCTTACCTTTTTGTCCTTTCAATTTCTGAGTGCTTTACTACATGCTGAAGCAATATATTATGCCCAATGAATTAAACCTGTATAGAGTCTTACTTAAAGATACTTCTAATAGTCTCATAGTATTTTTTTTTTTTTTTTTGAACTGGAATCTTACTCTGTGGCCCACGCTACAGTGCAGGGGGGCACTATCTCGGCTCATTGCAACCTCTGTCTCCCTGCAACCTCTGTCTCCCGGGTTGAAGTGACTCGCCTGTCTCCGTCCAGACTACCTGGGATTACAGGGGCCCGCCCTGACACCTGGCTAATTTTTTTATTTTTAGAAGCGACGGCGTTTCACCATGTTGGCCACACTGGTCTCCTGACCTAAACTATTCCGCCCTGCTCGACCTCCAAAAGCGCTGAGATCACAGGCCTCAGTCCCTAGCATGGCCAGTATACAAAAATTTTTTAAAGTTAAGTTTTGGCAAAGTAATGTGGCTCAAGCCTGTAATCCTAGCACTTGGGAAGGCTGAGCCAGGAGGATCGCTCGACCTTAGGAGTTTGAGACCAGCCTGCAAACTGATACCAAGATCCCCAGCTCAACAGAAAATTTAAAAATTAGTTAAGCACAGTGGTGGTGTGTCCAGAATTCATTCCTTCTCATGGGTTCTTGGTCTCTCTGACTTAATGAAGCCATGGCCCTTCCGGGGAGCGTTACAGCTCTTAAAAGCAGCACGTCCGGAATTTGTTCCTTGCGGAACGTTTGTGGTCCAACAGAGAAGCCGCAGACCGCCATAGACCCTCCCGGTGAATACCACAGCTGTCAAAAGTGGCGCCCATGCAAAAACAAAGCAGCAACACTTGTTCGAACAATCTAAAGAACTAACCTTATACAGCTGGAAGGAACTCTGAAGACGTTGCGGCTACCTGCGCGGGCGGCCCACTTTTATTGCCTTATTGGCCCCGCCCATGTTCTGGCAATTGGTCCATTTTACAGAGTGCTGATTGGCTCATTTTACAGAGTGTCGATTGGTCCATTTTTAGAGTTTTGGTTGGTCCATTTTTACAGACTGCTGATTGGCACATTTACAATCTTCCAGCTAGACACAGAGCGCTGATTGGAGCATTTACAATCCTCTAGCTAGATAGAAAAGTTCTCCAAGTTCCCAGCCGACCCAGAAGCTCTCCTGGCTTTACTTCTCGGTGTGCTCCTGTAATCCTAGATACTCAGAAGGCTGACGTGGGACAATCACTGCAGCCCAGGAGGTCCAGGCTGTAGTGAGCCATGATTGTGCCACTGCATTCCAACCTGGGCCACGGAGTGAGACCCTGTCTTAAAAAAAAGTTTAAAGAAACAAGTCTTTATTTGATGCCTGAAAGGTGCTTAAGCAGTGTTGCTTGTTTCGGTTTCTTAAGCTAGGATAGAAGGATCCATGCCAGAGCACTGTTCACTGTCCCATCTTTCATTACTGAAGATTGGTTCTAGTGTGCGTTATTTTTCTCGCCATTACTGAGATCAGGAACTTAGCTGCCTAATTGCCATTCAGGATTGCAACAATGTTTACAGAAAGTGGGCTTTGAGTACTGTTTTATTTATTTGTCTTAAAAATGTGTATTTTAGGCTGGGCGCAGTGGCTCACGCCTGTAATCCCAGCACTTTGGGAGGCCGAGGCGGGTGGATCAATCGAGGTCAGGAGATGGAAAGCATCCTGGTCAACATGGTGAAACCCTATCTCTACTAAAAATACAAAATTTGGCTGGGCATGGTGGGGCTTGCTTTAATCCCAGCTACTCAGGAGGCTGAGGCAGGAGAATCGCTTGAACTCGGGAGGCGGAGGTTGCAGTGAGACGAGATGGCAATACTGCACTCCAGCCTGGGCAACAAGAGTGAAACTCTGTCTCAAAAAATAATAATAATAATTTTATATATATATATATATTTTTTTTTTACAAATACCGGCCTGGTATTTTTAATCTATAGGAATCTCCAGGTTCTATATCCATCTTTTATCTACCTTTGTAAAAGAAGCTACATAATTTATGATCACAACTCACTGCAGTCTCGACCTCCTGAGCTCACGCAATTCCCCCATGTCAGCCCTGGAGTAGCTAGGACTACAGGTATGCACTACCATGTCGGGCTAATTTTTAAAATTTCTGATAGAGACTGGGTCTTGTCGTGTTGCCCAGGCTGGTCTCAAATTCCTAGGCTCAAATGATCCTCCCGCCTTGGCGTCCCAAAGTGCTGGCATTATAGGCATGAGCCGCCTTGCTCAGCTGTCCTTTTGTTTTCTATAGGTAACTTATCTGTTTTTGTTAATTTTGTTTCTTTTAAAAAACTATTAACTTTGTGTGAGATTTAATGTGGATCCTCTTCGTCTATTTGTTTGTTTATTTATTTATTTATTTTTGGGACTGAGTTTGCCTCTTGTTGCCCAGGCTGGAGTGCAATGGTGTGGTTTCGGCTCATTGCAACCTCTGCCTCCTGATTTCAAGAGATTCTCCTGCCTCAGCCTCCTGAGTCGCTGGGATTACAGGCGTATGCCACCACATTCAGCTAATTTTGTATTTTTAGTATAGATGGGGTTTCAGCATTTTGGCCAGGCTGGTCTCGAACTCCTGAGCTGGAGTGATCCATCCGCCATGGCCTCCCAAAGTGGTAGGATTACAGACGTGAGCCAGTGTGCCCGGCCTATTATTTATTTTGACTTTAAATTAGCTTCTCAAACTTTGAGAAGGAAGGTGTAATTTAAAATTGTCTTTCTAATTTACAGCTCTATAGTGCCACCTTCTGTTGTTTTTATGAGGCGTTTGAATAGAGGGCATCCTACTTCCTGAGATCCGACCGCATCTCTGTTGGCCCCTCTGTTTTACCGGAACCCTTATCTTTCCTTTGTGCCATTTGTTCAAAAACTGCTTAAATCCTCAACACTCCCGGGAAGAGATTTAGCTGGTTAGTTTTGAGAGCTTATGGGGAGAGCTCTCCCAGCCCATTCGTATCTTACTAGAGATGCCTTGTGCCGAAACGCTTGGGGTTTCCGATACTATTTTCAAACGGGCCATCTGAGTGTCCCAGTGAGTGCCTATTGGTTGTTTTGGAATTTATTTTATTTTATTTTATTTTTGGACAGAGTTTCGTTCTTGTCTCCCAGGCTGGAGGGCAGTGGCGCAATCTCGGCTCACTGCAACCTCTGCCTCCCAGGTTCAAGCGAATTCTCCTGCCTTAGCCTCCCAAGTAACTGGGGTTACAGGCTCCTGCCACCACACCTGGCTAATTTTTGTATTTTTAGTAGAGACAGGGTTTCACCATGTTGACCAGGCTGGTCTCAAACTCCTGACCTCAGGAGATCCGCCCACCTCAGCCTCCCAAAGTTCTGGGATTACAGGCGTGAGCCATCGTGCCTGACGAAGAACACACCTTAAACAATCTATGGGTCAAGGAAGAAAACACAGAGATATTATAAAATATATTGGAACAAATTAAACAAAAGCACACCATACCAAAATGTATGGGATTCAGACCAGGTGTGGTGGTTCGTGCCTGCAATCCCAGGATTTGGGGAGGCCAGCGTGGGAGGACTGTTTAATCCCAGGAGTTTGAGACCAGTCTGGGCAACAAGGCAAGACCCTGTCTCTACAAAAATAAAAAAAGTTAGCCAGGTGCAATGGTGTGTAACTGTAGTCTCAGCTATTCAGGATGCTGAGGCATCAGTTTGCCTGTTCCCAGGAATTTGAGGCTAGAGACTATAGTGAGCCATGATCACTCCACTGCTCTCTAGCCTGGGTGACAGAGCAAGACCCCATTTCTTCTTTTTTTTTTTTTAGACAGAGTCTCGCTCTGTTGCCCAGGCTGGAGTGCAGTCCAGGCGCAATCCTTGCTCAGTCTCGGTTCACTGCAACCTCCGCCTCCCGGGTTTAAGCAATTCTCTTGCCTCAGTCTCCCCAGAGCTGGGATTACAGCTGGGCGCCACCACACGGGGGTAATTTTTGTATTTTTAGTAGAGACGGGTTTCATCATGTTAGCCAGGCTGGTCTCGAACTTCTGACCTCGTGATCTGCCTGCCTCGGCCTGCCAAAGTGCTGGGGATTACAGGCGTGAACCACCACGCCCAGCGCAAGACCCCACTTCTAAAATAAATAAATAAATAAATAGATAAACAATTTTGTAAAACTTATGAAATTCAGTGAAAGCAGTGCTAAAAGAGAAGCTTATAGCTGTAAAAGCTGCTTTTTTACAGTTAAAGAGAAGAAAGATCTCAAACCAATAATTAAACGTTACACATTAAGGAACTAAAAAAAGAACAACTAAAACCAAAGCTAGCAAAAGGAAGGAAATAATAAGGATTAGACTAGAAATAAACAAAATAAAGAACAGAAAAACAGTAGAAGAAAGGCTTGGCGTGGTGGCTCACGACTGTGATCCCAGCACTTTGGGAGGCCGAGTTGGGCAGTCACGAGATCAGGAGTTTGAGACCAGCCTGGCCAACATGGGGAAACCCCATCTCTACTAAAAATACAAAAAATTAACTGGGCATGGTGGCAGGCACCGGTAATTCCAGCTACTCAGGAGGCCGAGGCAGGAGAATCACTTGAACCTGGGAGGGAGAGGTTGCAGTGAGCCAAGATTGAGCCATTGCACTCCAGCCTGGGCAACAGAGCGGGACTCTGACTCAAAAAAAAAAAAAGGGAAAACAGTAGAGGAAATCAATAAAACCAAGAATGGGTTATTTGAAAAGATCAACAAAATTGATTAATCTTTAAGTACATTGACTCCGAAAAAAAAGAAGACTCAAATAACTAAGAAATAAAAGAGGACATTATAGCCAGAAATAAATATAAGAGAATATTATTAGCAATTGTACAGGCCAGGAGAGATGGCTCATGCCTGTAATCCCAGCACTTTGGGAGGCCACGGTAGGCAGATTGCTTGAGGCCAGGAGTTCGAGACCAGCCAACATGGTGAAACCCCATCTCTACTAAAAATACAAACATTAGCCGGGTGTGGTGGTGTGACTGTAATCCCAGCTACTTGGAGGCTGAGGCACGAGAGTCGCTTGAACCCAGGAGGCAGAGGTTGCAGTGAGCTAAGATCGCGCTACTGCACTCCAGCCTGAGCAACAGAGCCAGTGAGACTCTGTCTCAAAAACAAAAACAATTGCACAACAACAAAGTAGATAACCGATATAAAATGGATAAATTAGTAGAAACACATAACCTACCAAGAATGAATCATAACAAAATAGCATATCTGAACAGGCCTATTACTGGGAAGGAGAGTGAATGAGTAATTTAAAACTTCAAAAAGCGTAGTATTAGATGGGTTCACTGGTGAATTCTACCAGACATTACATTTATCGAAGAATTAACAAATAACAATACTCAATAAACTGTTCCAAGGAATTAAAGAGGAGGGAGCACTTCTGAATTGATTTTATGGGGCCACCATTACTCTGATATCAGACAGAGGAAGGCAATACAAGAAAACTATAGATCAATATGCCTGATGAATACTGATACAAAAATCCTCAACTTGGTGTACTGTTACTGTGCTTGGTAAATAATAATAATAATAAAAAAATCCCAACAAAGTACTACAAAACAAAATTCAACAACACATTAAAAGGACTATACACTTTGGGAGGCCGAGGTGGGCAGATCACGAGGTCAGGAGATTGAGACCGTCCTGGCTAACGTGGTAGAACGCTGTCTCTACTAAAAATACAAAAAATTAGCTAGGCGTGGTGGTGGGCACCTGTAGTCCCAGCTACTCAGGAGGCTGAGGCAGGAGAATGGCGTGAACCCAGGAGGTGGAGTTTGCAGTGAGCCGAGATCACACCACTGCACTCCAGCCTGGGTGACAGGGCAAGACTCCATCTCAAAAAAAAAAAAAAAAAAAAAAAGGACTATATACTATGACTAAGTGGGACTTATTTCTGAAATGCAAGGGATAGTACCCATATGATCATCTCAGTTGATGCAGAAAAAGCATCTGACAAAATTCAATGGCCTTTCATGATTTTAAAAAAACCCTCAACAAATTAGGAATATAAAGAAATTACCATAACATAATAAAAACCATATGTGAAAAACTCGTAACAAACATCATACTAAATGGTGGAAGGCTCCAATATTTTTCCCTCAGATCTGGAACAAGCCTAGTAGACACCGTCAGCAAAGCAGCAGGATACAAAATGAACACCAAAAACATCAATCACATTTTTATAAACTAGCAATAAACAATCCGAAAAGGAACAAGACAAGGATGCCTGCTTTTGCCACTTCTGTTCAATATTGTAATAGAAGTCCTAGCCAGAGAAATTAAGCAGGGAAAGAAATAAAAGATATCCGAATTGGAAAGATGGCACAATTACCACTGTCCAAAGACCTCATGATCTTTATGTAGAAAACTGAAGATCCTACAAAATTTCTGTTGCAACTAATAAACAAATAAAGGGAAGTATCAGAATAAAAAGCCAATATAAAAAAAAAAGTTGCATTTCTATGCACTAACAATGAACAATCGGAAAGGGAAATTAAGAAGACAATTCCATTCACAATTGCATGAAACAAAATACTTAGGAATAAATTTAACCAAATAGGCTAAAGGATTATAAAACTATAAAATGTTGTAGAAAGAAATTAAAGAAGACTTAAATTAAAGGACAGGCACAAATTTAAGGATAGTCAGTCCATATTTGTGGACTGGAAAACTAAATATTGTTAAGATGTCAATGTCACTGAAAGTAACATACAGATTTCATGTAATCTGTATCAAAATCCCAATCATGTTTTGCAGAAATAGAAAAATCTTTCTTAAAATTCAAATGGTACCTCAAGGGAGCCTGAATAACCCCCAAAGAAAAAAAACTTTGGGCCAGGCATGGTGGTTCATGCCTGTAATCCTAGCATTTTGGGAGGCTGAGGCAGATGGATCTCCTGAAGTCAGCGCCTGGCCAACATGGTGAAACACCCTCTCTACTAAAAATACAAAAAGTAGCCGGGGTGGTGGCACATGCCTGTAATCCCAGCTACTCAGGAGGCTGAGGCAGGAGAATCGCATGAACCCAGGAGGCAGAGGTTTCAGTGAGCTGAGATTGTGCCACTGCACTCCAGCCTGGGCAGCAGAGTGAGACTGTCTCAAAACAAAACAAACAAACAAACAAAAATCTTGAAAAAAAAGATTAACAAAACTAGAAGTCTCCCAATTCTTAATCTGGAAGCTCATTACAAAGCTACGGTAATCACAACAGCTTAGTTCTGGCATAAAGACAGACATGTAGACCACTGGAATAGAATTGAGACCTCAGAAATAAACCCACACATATATGGTGAAATGATCTTTAACAAGAGTGCCAAGACAACTTAGAGGAAGAAGGACAGTATTTTCAACAAGTGGTATTGGGAAAACTAGATATTCACATGCAAAAGAATGAAGCTGGACTCTTTCTTCACACCATGTATAAAAATTAAAATGAGGCCAGGCACAGTGGCTCACGCTTGCAATCCCAGCACTTTGGGAGGCCAAGCCAGGGAGATCACTCGAGGTCAGGAGTTCAAGACCAGCCTGGCCAACATGGTGGAACCCTGTCTCTACTAAAAGTACAAAAACAGTCAGGCATGGTGGTGCACGCCTATAATCCCACCTACTCGAGAGGCTGAGGCAGGAGAATAGCATGAACCTGAAAGGTAGAGGTTGCAGTGAGCCGAGATTGCGCCATTGCAAGTGCAGTGTTTTTTTGAGATGGAGTCTCGCTTTGTCGCCCAGGCTGGAGTGCAGTGGCGCCATCTCAGCTCACTGCAACCTCCGCCTCCCAGGTTCAAGCAGTTCTCTGCCTCAGCCTCCCGAGTGGCTGGGATTACAGGCACCTGCCACCACACCCGGCTAATTTTTGTATTTTTAGTAGAAATGAGGTTTCACCATCTTGGCTAGGCTGGTCTTGAACTCCTGACCTTGTGATCCACCCGCCTCGGCCTCCGAAAGTGCTGGGATTACAGGCGTGAGTCACTGCGCCCGGCCCAACTTTTTACAAAAAGGAGCTGGGGTCTCACTCTGCCCAGGCTCATTCTGTTACCCAGGCTGCAGGGCAGTGGTGTGATCATGGCTCACTGCAATCTCAAACTCATAGCTCAAGTGATCCTCCCAGCCCACCTCTCAAGTAACCAGCACTATAGGCATTCACCATTACGCCTGGCTAACTTTAAAATTTTTTAGATAGAGGGTCTTGTTGTGTTGTCCAGGCTGGTCTCAAATGCCTTGCCTCAAGTGAATTTCCTGCCTCAGCCTCCCAAGGGTATTGGGATTACAGGCATGAGTCCTGGCACTGGCCTGAATGAACCTTAATAATAATATGCTAAGTGAAAGAAAAAGACAAATACCGTATGACTCCATGACTCCACCTATCCAAGGTATCCACAGGAGTGAAATTCATAGAGATAGACAATAGTGATTAAGTAAAATGGGGAATGGGGAGTTTTGGTTTAATGGCCATAGCTTCCGTTTTTCAAAATGAAAACATTCTAGAGAGCTGTTACAAAACAATGTGAATATAGTTGACACTACTGAATTACACACTTAAATGGTTAAAATATGAAGTTTTATATTATGTGTTTTTTTTGCTACAATTAAAAATTAGCCAGATACGATGGGTCACACCTATAATCCCAGCACTTTGGGAGGCTGAGGTGCGAGGATCCCTTGAATCCGAGTTTGAGACCAGCCTGGATAATAATAGGGAGACATCATCTCTACAAAAAATAAAAATAAATTAGTCCAAGCCAGGCTCTGTGGCTCATGCCTGTAATCCCAACACTTTGGGAGGCCAAGGCGGGTGGATCACTTGAAGTCAGGAGTTTGAGACCAGCCTGACCAACATGGTGAAACCCCATCTCTACTGAAAATACAAAATTAGCCAGGCATGGTGATGCATGCCTGTAATCCCAGGTACTTGGGATGCCGAGGCAGGAGAATTGCTTGAACCCAGGAGGTGGAGGTTTCAGTGAGCCGAGATGGCACCATTGCATTCTAGCCTGGGCAACAAGAGTGAAACTCAGTATCAACAACAATAATAATAATAAACAAGCAAATTAATTAGTTAACTGGGTGTGGTGGCGTGCACCTGTGGTCCTAGCTGCTCACGAGGCTGAGGTGGGAGGATTGCCTGAGCCCAGGAGGTCAAGGCTGCAGTGAGCCATGATTGCAACACTTCACTCCAGCCTAGCTGGCAGAACAAGACCTTGTCTCTAAATAAATAAACAAATAAAAATAAAAACATTTAAGAGCAATGAAAAAGCTTCCACTGGTAAATTGTATGTTGTGTATATTTTAGCCCAATTAAAAACAAAAAAGAGGCCGAGGTGTGGTGGCTCACACCTATAATCCTAGCACATTGGGAGGCTGAGGCCAACGTGGATCACTCGAGCTCAGGAGTTCAAGACCAGCCGGGCAACATGGCAAAACCATGTCAGCCAGGTGTGATGGCTCGCACCTGTGGTCCCAGCTACTTTGGAGGCTGAGATGGGAGGATTGCTTGAGCCCAGGAAGTCAAGGCTGCAGTGAGCCATGATCATGCCACTGCACTCCAGCCTGAGTGACAGAGTGAGACTCTGTCTCAAAAAAATAAAATAAAATAAGGAAAATTAAATAATAATAATAAAAGAACAGTATTTAGGGAGTTTTTTTTTGGGGGGGTGGTGAACTTTCAGGGCTCTAGGAACTTTTCGTCTCTTTGTGAGTCTTACCTACTGGTGGAATCATTCCTCAGGTTCTGGAGGCCTAGAGAATATCTAGTAGACCCAAGAGAAGAACATGTGTTTAACAGATCCCTGAACCCTTTGCCTTTCCATTACAAAGACTGATCCATACATTGAGGCCTGAAGCTCATATTTGAGGATAAGATATTGGAATTTATAGAATCATGGAATTTACCTCAGAGGTGGATTTATGTAGTTCAACAAATTTTTTTTTGAATCATCTTTATGATATTACTGCCAACTGAATATCAAACCTGGTCTTTTAAAAAATAATACTGTTAGCCGGGTGTGGTGGCTCACTCCTGTAATCCCAGCACTTTGAGAAGCTGAGGCAGGTGGATCACTTGAGGTCACGAGTTCACAACCAGCCTGGCTAACATGGTGAAACTCTGTATGTACTAAAAATACAAGCGTTAGCTGGGCGTGGTGGCAGGTACCTGTAATCCCAGCTACTTGGGAGGCTGAGGCAGGAGAATTGCTTGAACACAGGAGGTGGAGGTTGCTGTGAGCCGAGATCGTGAGACTGCACTCCAGCCTGGGCAACAAGAGTGAAACTCCATCTCAAAAAAAAATGTTTTTAAAGAATAATAATATTGTTCTATTAACAAATTGAGCAATCCAAAATGTATAGCAACGTGTGTAAAAATTACCTGTCACTCAACCAATCATATATGAGCATTGCCAATATTTTGGCAAACTCTGGATATCTCTCTTTTCCTGGATATCTCTTTATAGACACTCTTCTACATAAATTAGCTCAAATTATACAAAGTGATATCATAAAATTTTTGTCCTTTTGTGTCTGGCTTATTTCACTAAACATAATGTTTTCAAGTGTCACCCATGTCTTAGCACGTATAAAATTTAATTCCTTTTTAAGCAGAATAATATCCACCACAATTTGTTTATCCATTCATCTGTCAGTGGACACTTAGGTTGGGTCCTAGTTTTGGCCATAGTGAATAATGCTGTTATGAACAAATATCCACTTGAGTTCTTGCTTTCAATTTCTTTTTTTTTTTTTTTTTTTTTGGTAAGACTGAGACTCAGTCTGTCTCCCAGGCTGGAGTACAGTGGCATGATCTTGGCTCACTGCAACCTTCGCCTCCCAGGTTCAAGCGATTCTCCTGTCTCAGCCTCCCAAGTAGCTGAGACACCACCACGCCCCAGTTAATTTTTGTATTTTTAGTAGAGATGGGGTTTCACCATGTTGCCGAGGCTGGTCTGTAACTCCTGACCTCAAGTGATCCGCCCACCTTGGCCTCCCAAAGTATTGGGATTACAGGTGTGAGCCACTGCGCCTGGCCTATTTTTTTGTATTTCTGATGCTTTGCCATCGGGGGCCTTCCTGATCCTGGAGGGACTACCATCTCCAGGTTAGCCAACGCCTAGAGATAGTGAAGAACTCACCTGAAAGTGTGCCTTGTATGCGGAACCAACCAATCCAGAGCCCACACCCCAACTACCTTAATTATCAGGCTCTCACACTCCTCACTGCTCTTCCCTGTCTTACTCACTCCAGGGCCAGATACCAGAGCAGGAAAGACAGCCCTTGTGCCCCAAAGAGCCTGCTGAAATTACTCTGACTAGCCAACCCTAAACCTGCTTACCCTGCCTTGCCTGTTCCTTCCCTCGGAAGCCACGGTGGAGGTTCTCACCCATGTTTTCCCCTCCTTCCCTCTGCCTTCTGACCTACCTTGCTGTTTCCCTGTGCGGCCTCTGTGTGGTATGACATTGTGTGCTCTGTCCTTTTGGGACTGTGAATAACAAACTATCTTTTCTACTGCAACTGCCTCTTGATCCATTGGCCTCATGTACCTGAATAAGAATAAAACTTGGGCTGGGCACGGTGGCTCATGCCTGTAATCTCAGCACTTTGGGAGGCCACAGTGGGAGGATTGCCTCCCGGGAGTTTGAGACCAGCCTGGGCAACATGGCAAGACCCCATCTCTATTTTTTTTTTTTTTTTTGAGATGGAGTCTCG
>NW_012101676.1:1293755-1300272 GCF_000951045.1 Mandrillus leucophaeus | reverse complement strand
AAAAAAAAAAAATACTTATAAATTACTTTAATTTTGTCTTTTTATTCTAGTC
This sequence comes from Mandrillus leucophaeus, assembly GCF_000951045.1. NCBI lineage: Eukaryota > Metazoa > Chordata > Mammalia > Primates > Cercopithecidae > Mandrillus > Mandrillus leucophaeus. The sequence goes on along the minus strand of NW_012101676.1, from coordinate 1,300,220 downwards.
ATGGAATTATACTGCTTGTTTTGTTTTTTAAAACTATGATTCCGGATCAATCATATATTCTAGGAATCTTTTATCAGGACAGTAAAAGAAATGTCAAAATGTTTGTATGAGATGATGTGGCAGTATGGGTTCATCAGTTATAACAAATGCACCACTTTGATGTGTGATGTTGATCCCAGAGAAGGTTGTGTCAGAGCAGGGAGTATACGGGAACTATCTGTACAGTCAAATTTACTGTGAACCAAAAACTGCTCTAAAAAGTAAAGTCTAGGCTAGGCATGGTGGCTCACACCTGTAATCCTAGCACTTTGGGAGGCCAAGGGAGGCAGATCACTTGAGGTTAGGAGTTCGAAACCAGCCTGGCCAACATGGTGAAACCCTGTCTGAACTAAAAATACAAAAAAATTAGCCAGGTGTGGTGACGGGCACCTGTAATCCCAGTTACTCAGGAGGCTGAGGCAGGAGAATTTCTTGAACCCGGGAATCGGAGGTTGCAGTGAGCTGATATTGCACCACTGCACTCCAGCCTGGGTAACGGAATGAGACTCTGTCTCAAAAAAAAAAAAAAAAAAGTAAAGTCTCTTTTTAAAAGTGTTTATGAAAACAGAACATTAGGTCTAATAGGGCTGAGAAGTTTACACATTGCATTTTCTCGTTTCTTGGGTAAACTCCTCCCTCTCTTTCTTCACACTTGATTTGTTAAAGAAAACAGGACGTTTTGCAGTATACTTTCTCTTAAGAATTTTGCAGCCAGTTGTGGTGGCTCACGCCGGTAGTCCCAGCACTATGTGAGACCGAGGCAGGTGGATCACTTGAGCTGGAGTTTGAGACCAGCCTGGGCAACATGGCAAAAACCTGTCTCTGCAAAAAATAAAAAAATTGCCGGGCGCGGTGACTCACGCCTATAATCCCTGCACTTTGGGAGGCCGAGGCGGGCGGATCATGAGGTCAGGAGATCGAGACCATCCTGGCTAACACGGTGAAACCGTCTCTACTAAAAATACAAAAAATTAGCCGGGCACGGTGGCGGCGCCTGTGGTCCCAGCTACTCGGGAGGCTGAGGCAGGAGAATGGCGGGAACCCGGGAGGCGGAGGTTGCAGTGAGCCGAGATTGGACTGCAGTCTGGGTGACAAAGTGAGATTCCGTCTCAAACAAACAAACGAAAAACGTTATTTGATGGTTTCGCGGTGAGCCAGGTGCAGTGGAGTCCCACCTACCAGGAAGGCTGAAGCATTAGGAGCCCAGGAGTTTGAGACCAGCCTGGGCAACATAAAGATAGCCTGTCTCTAAAATAAATAAAGATTACGTGGAGAGTGGTATTTTGTACAGGAGGCGCATCATGTTCAGTTGTTGCTCTCGCTGTGATATTAAGACCAATCACTGCATTTAGATATAGTCGGCCTGCTTCATCCATTGTGAAGTTCCCCATCTGCTTCCCACCTAAGGGCTTAGTATTACCTAATAGTTGCTGATCATTGCCTTGGTTTATTATTTCACTAAGTGTTTATTGTCTTGATTTATTATTTCACTAAGTACTATATTTCCCCAAACAAAAACAATTAGTGACAAGAGTGGCATTAATTTACATTTTTGCAAGTCTCTTTAGGTCTGGCTCAGTATAAGAAAACTACATTTCGTGGCTATTTCTGCATTAAATATTTTGTGATATCACATGTCATGTAGCCTCTGGCTAACTGTGGCACTGACTACCCAGAAAGAATGTCAGTGAAGAGGCAAATAAAGTTTTATTGTTATTACAAAAAGCTTTGACCTTGAGGATCCCCCAATGGAAGGGGATTCTCAAGGATTCCAGAACACATTGTGAGAACTATAAAGACACAGGGTCTCAATTCATAAAGTATACTTTAGGATTATCCCAGACAGTAGCACCTGATGTAAAGACTCAGTCAGTGTTTATTGGTAATGATGATGGATTTTAACGTTTGTTTTTAATATGACAAACTTTAGTGATCAATGTTGTCGTTTCTGGATTTTATGCTTACATAATTTTTTTCCCTAACATTTTAATTGCTTAATGCTTCTGTCTGAAAATTTACTATATCTTTGTTGTATATGCATGAAAATATATGCATTAGGAGATGTTTAGTCGATGTTAATTACTTAAAAATCTTTCCAATCATTGGAAAAGACCTGCCACTGGAATTCAGTGATGACGACTTCATGATTTTGTTTAATCATAGGTGTTACAAATAAAGAAAACCAGTAACTTTCTTTCTGGCTGTTGTTTGGTTGCCTACCCCTCCTCATTTTTTCTTCTTTCTCTGTCTTTTTCTTTCTTTCTTTCTTTCTTTCTTTTTTTTTTTGAGACAGAGTTTCACTCTTATCATGCAGGCTGTAGTGCAATGGCGCGATCTCGGCTCACTGCAACTTCCACCCCCCGGGTTCAAGCGATTCTCCTGCCTCAGCCTCCTGAGTGGCTGGGATTAAAGGCATGTGCCACCACACCTGGCTAATTTTTGTATTTTTAGTAGAGACAGGGTTTCACCACTTTGCCCAGGTTGGTCTGGAACTCCTGACCTCAGGTGATCTGCCTGCCTTGGCCTCTCAAAGTGCTGGGATTACAGGTGTGAGCCACCGTGCTCGGCTATTTCTCTGCCTTTTTCAGACCTTGTGTTTGCAGTTTCAGCAGACCTCTAAAGTGCAACCCAGGAGGAGGTGCACTACACTTAAAAACGACATCTTGTGTTTCTAATTTATACAGACAAAAATCTGGGGAACATGTGTAGGAATGAATATGAAGGGCCTGAGATAAGAGTGGAAGAAGCGTTAAGAATTTAGCCGGGCGTGGTGGCTCACACCTGTAATTGCAGCACTTTGGGAGGCCCAGGTGGGCAAATCACGAGGTCAAGAGATGGAGACCATCCTGGCTAACATGATGAAACCCCATCTGTACTAAAAATTATCCAAGTGTGGTGACAGGTGCCTGTAATCCCAGCTACTCAAGAGGCTGAGGCGGGAGAATTGCTTGAACCCGAGAGGCGGAGCTTGCAGTGAGCTGAGATCGCGGTACTCCACTCCAGCCTGGGTGACAGAGCAAGACTCCGTCTCAAAAAAAAAAAAAAAAAAAAAAGAAAGAGTGGAAGAAAACATAAAGTTGTATTAGGCCAAATGTACTGCTATGAACCCATTAAGGAGAGAGTCTGCACTTAGTGTCGCAGCTTTGGGAATTAGAAAGGGTTCTAACAGTTAGTCAGGTTGGTTGGCTGACACATGGACCATAAAGTGGCCCACAGTAAAAGAACGTGAAATGCCAGAGCTGTTTTGATTTACTGAAGGGAAAGGATTCAAAAGCTTAGAAAGATTGGAATGTTAGAGTGGATTTGTCATTTGAGACTTACTCATCCATCCTGGGAGGGTCCTGCAGACACACCTTTCTTTCTCCTTTTTTTTTTTTTCTGAGACAGAGTCTCGCCGTCGCCCAGGCCGAGTGCAGTGGTGCGATCTTGGCTCACTGGAACTTCCGCCTCCCAGGTGTGAGCCACCGTGCCCAGCCTAGGACACACCTTTCATCCTGAATCCGAGAAACAAATATCTGAGAGGAGCCCCAACCCCGCGATCACTCTTCTCTTTAGGCCAGAAATTACCGTGGGAAATCACTACCACTACATTGGGAAACCTAAATACAATGGGAATAGTTGAACCCAGGGTGGCAGGGGCAAGGTGGAAGTGGTCACTGTAATGGACAGCAGAGTCAAAGTGGCAATCCAAGTCGTCTAACTTGCGGAGACCTGTGGTGTCGGCAAGTTAACCATGGTGTTCTAAGAGGTCAGGAGATCGAGACCTGTCTCTTATACACATCTAGATGTGTATAAGAGACAGGTGTTAGCCAGGATGGTCTCGATCTCCTGACCTCGTGATCCACCTGCCTCGGCGTCCCAAAGTGCTGAGATTACAGGTGTGAGCCACGGCACCCAGCCTCTGTTTTTTAATACAAAATAAATGGGCCGGGCATGGTGATGCATACCTGTAATCCCAGCACTTTGGGAGGCTGAGGCGGGAGGATCACCTGAGGTCAGGAGTTTGAGACCAGACTGACTAACATGGTGAAACCCTGTCTCTACAAAATCCAAAAAATCAGCCAGGCGTGGTGGCGCATGCCTGTAATACCAGCTATTTGGGAGGCTGAGGCAGGAGAATCGCTTGAACCTGGGAGGTGGAAGTTGCAGGGAGCAGAGATCGCACCATTGCACTCCAGCCTGGGAAACAAGTGTGAAAGTCTGTCTCAAAAAAAAACCAAAAAAATACATATATATATGCGCAGTTTGCCAGCTGTCTTTTAATTGGAGAATTTAAACTATTTACATTTGAAAAAATTACTGATAATGAAGGACTAACTTCTACCATTTTCTTATTTGTTTTCTATATATCATATATATATATATCTATATATCATATATATATATATATCTGTTTTTTTTTCTTTTTCTTAGACAGGAACTAAGATCTGCCTAAGAAATCATGCCATTCAATTCTGTTGCCCAGACTGTGGTGCAGTGGCACGATCACAGCTCACTGCAGCCTTAGCCTCCTGGGCTTAAGTGATCCTTCTGCTTCAGTCTTCCAAGTAGCTGGGACTACAGGCACACACCACCATATCTAGCTAATTTTTAATTTTTTTGTAGAGATGGGGTCTTGCTGTGTTGCCGAGGGTGGTCTTGAACTTGCAGGCTCAAGCAATCCTCCCACCTTCCCCTCCCAGTGTGGGATTACAGGCTTGAGCCACTGTGAACAGCCCTAACTCTAGTTTTCATCTGTTTCTCCGCAATTTTGTATGTTTGTTTTTAAGGGATGGGGTCTCACTATGTTGCCCAGGCTGGTCTCAAACTCCGGGCCTTAAACAATCTTCCTACCTTGGCATCCCAAAATGCTGCGATTACAGGCATGAGCCACCACACCTGGCCTGCAATTTTGTTTCTTTTACCTCTTGTTCATAATGGCTTCTTCTTACTAACTTTAAATACTCGCTTACTCATTTTAAGTGGGTACAAACATCTATCTATTATCTCCCAAAGTAGTATTCCTTCATTACTTACATAGTGAGTTGCATTTAAAAACTTATAAATGGCCGGGTGTGGTGGCTCACGCCTGTAATTCCAGCACTTTGGGAGGCCGAGGTGGGCGGATCACGATGTCAGGAGATCAAGACCATCATGACTAACACAGTGAAACCCCGCCTGTACTAAAAATACAAAAAATTAGCCGGGCGAGGTGGCGGCACCTGTAGTCCCAGCTACTTGGGAGGCTGAGGCAGAAGGATGGCGTGAAACCAGGAGGCAGAGCTTGCAGTGAGCTGAGATCGCACCACTGCACTCCAGCCTGGGCGACAGGGAACGACTCCGTCTCAAAAAAAAAAAAAAAAAAAAAAATACTTATAAATTACTTTAATTTTGTCTTTTTATTCTAGTCATGGAATTATACTGCTTGTTTTGTTTTTTAAAACTATGATTCCGGATCAATCATATATTCTAGGAATCTTTTATCAGGACAGTAAAAGAAATGTCAAAATGTTTGTATGAGATGATGTGGCAGTATGGGTTCATCAGTTATAACAAATGCACCACTTTGATGTGTGATGTTGATCCCAGAGAAGGTTGTGTCAGAGCAGGGAGTATACGGGAACTATCTGTACAGTCAAATTTACTGTGAACCAAAAACTGCTCTAAAAAGTAAAGTCTAGGCTAGGCATGGTGGCTCACACCTGTAATCCTAGCACTTTGGGAGGCCAAGGGAGGCAGATCACTTGAGGTTAGGAGTTCGAAACCAGCCTGGCCAACATGGTGAAACCCTGTCTGAACTAAAAATACAAAAAAATTAGCCAGGTGTGGTGACGGGCACCTGTAATCCCAGTTACTCAGGAGGCTGAGGCAGGAGAATTTCTTGAACCCGGGAATCGGAGGTTGCAGTGAGCTGATATTGCACCACTGCACTCCAGCCTGGGTAACGGAATGAGACTCTGTCTCAAAAAAAAAAAAAAAAAAGTAAAGTCTCTTTTTAAAAGTGTTTATGAAAACAGAACATTAGGTCTAATAGGGCTGAGAAGTTTACACATTGCATTTTCTCGTTTCTTGGGTAAACTCCTCCCTCTCTTTCTTCACACTTGATTTGTTAAAGAAAACAGGACGTTTTGCAGTATACTTTCTCTTAAGAATTTTGCAGCCAGTTGTGGTGGCTCACGCCGGTAGTCCCAGCACTATGTGAGACCGAGGCAGGTGGATCACTTGAGCTGGAGTTTGAGACCAGCCTGGGCAACATGGCAAAAACCTGTCTCTGCAAAAAATAAAAAAATTGCCGGGCGCGGTGACTCACGCCTATAATCCCTGCACTTTGGGAGGCCGAGGCGGGCGGATCATGAGGTCAGGAGATCGAGACCATCCTGGCTAACACGGTGAAACCGTCTCTACTAAAAATACAAAAAATTAGCCGGGCACGGTGGCGGCGCCTGT
>NW_012101676.1:1285722-1289929 GCF_000951045.1 Mandrillus leucophaeus | reverse complement strand
GAAATAGATAGGACGGTTACCAAATTTTGACTTGGTCCGTAGATGCAGAAAAGTTCTAAGTCAGATGAACAGACACCTGACCTGAATCATAAAAACAGAAAATCGTAGCCCTTCAGTCAGTTCCCAGTCTTTTTTTTTTTTTTTTTTTTTTTTTGAGACAAGCGTCTCACTTGTCACCCAGGCTGGAGTTCAGTAGCCCAATTGCAGCTCACTGCAGCCTCGACATCCCGGACTCAGGTGATCCTACCACCTCAGCCTCAGGAGTAGCTGGGACTACAGGTGTTCACCGCCACATCCAGCTACTGTTTTGTATTTTTTGTAGACATGGAGTGTCACTAGGTTGTCAAGGCTGGTATTGAACTCCTGGGCTTAAGTGGTTCACCCATCTTGACCTCCCAAAGAGCCGGAATTACAGGCAGGAGTCACTGAGCCTGGCCCGTCATAGGGATCTTGATCACCTTTCCCTTACAGCAGGATATTACATTGGTCCGTTACATTGATGGTTCCATGTTGATTGGAACGGGAGAGCAAGAAGTTGAAACTACTTTAGAGTTACTGGTAAACCATTTACATATTAGAGAATGGGAAATAAATACGACAAAAATTCAGGGGGCTTCTATCTCAGTGTAATTTCTAGTTGTGTGGGGTATGTAGAGATATCTCTTCTAAGGTGGAGGATAAGTTGTTACACCTGCCTCCCCCCCACTATAACCAAAATAGAGGCATAACACCTAGGAGATCTGTTTGGATTTTAGAGGCAACATCTCTTGCGTTTGGGTGTACTACTTCAGACCATGAGTCATGTGAACCAAAAAGTTGCTAGTATTGAGTGGGACCTAGAGCAAGAGATGGGTCTGTATCAGGTCAAGGCTGCCACTGGGCTGTATGATCCAGCAGATCCAGTGCTGCCTGAAGTGTTAGGTGCAGACAGGGCTGTTATTTGGAGCCTTCGGCAGGCCCGTATGGGCGAATTGCAGAGCAAGCTCACAGTATTTTTTTTTTTTTTTGGAGACGGAGCCTTGCTCTGTGCCCCAGGCTGGAGTGCAGTGGCGCGATCTCGGCTCACTGCAAGCTCCACCTCCCCGGGTTCCCGCCATTCTCCTGCCTCAGCACAGCTGGGACCACAGGCGCCTGCCACCCTGCCCGGCTAATTTTCTTGTATTTTTAGTAGAGACGGGGTTTCACCGTGTTAGCCAGGATGGTCTCGATCTCCTGACTTCGTGATCCACCCGCCTCGGCCTCCCAAAGTGCTGGGATTACAGGCGTGAGCCACTGCGCCCGGCCGCTCATCGTATTTGGAAGGAAAGCTCTGCCATGCTCAGCAGATAAGTACCCTCTTTCTGAGAAAGACTTTTTGGCCTGCTACTGGGCCTTTCTTGAGACTGAATCCTTAACCACGGGCCACTAAGTCGCCATTTGACTTGAGCTATCCATTATAAATTAGGTGTTCTCTGACCCAACAAGCCGTAAGGTTGGGCTTGCACAGCAGCATTCCATCATCAAATGGAAATGGTGCTTACTAGAGTAGGCCTGAGCAGGCCCCGAAACACAAGTAACTTACATTGGCCAGGCACGGTGAGAGGCCAAGGTGGACAGATCACTTGAGGCCAGAAGTTCAAGACCAGCCTGGTCAACGTGGTGAGACCCCATCTCTACTGAAAATACCAAACCTAGCCAGGCTTGGTGGCAGGTGCCTGTAGTCCCAGCTACTCAGGAGGCTGAGGCAGGAGAATTACTTGAACCTGGGAGGCGGAGGCTGCAGTGAGCCAAGATCTTGCCACTGCATGGCAGCCTGGGCCTGGCTGACAGAGTAAGACTCTATCTCAGAAACTCAAACAAGAGCAACCACCACAACAAAAAACAAACAAACAAACAAACAAACAAACAGAGTAACTTGCATGAAGCATTCGCCTGAATGCCTGTGACACCCATTCCTGCTACATCGTCTTCTCTATCCCTGCCTGCATCTATGTCGATAGAGGAAGGGAAGACTCAGGCTCCTGATACGCAGACACCACCTGGAAGTGAACAGTTGCAGCACTGCAGCCCTTTCTGGGACACCCCTGAAGGACAGCAGTAAAGAATTTCCAGTTGGCGGAATTCCCAGGGGGCAGAACTTGGGACAGGGAATAGGTTGTTCATTTTGTTAGAAGGAGAAATGGCCAGATGTGTAATTATGTACCAATTCCCGGGCCGTGGCCCGTGGTTTGGCTGGATGGTAAGGGACTTAGAAGGAACGTGATTGGAAATTGGTGACAAGGAAGTCTGGGGAAGAGGCATGTGAACAGAACCGTGAATGGGCCAACAATGTGAAGATGTCTGTGTCTCAAGTGAATGCCCACTGAAGAGTGGCCTCCCAGCAGAGGAGTATTTTAACAATCAAGTGGATAAGATTACTCATTCTGTGGACACCAGTTTGCTTCTTTCTCAAGCTACTGCTGTTGTTGTCCATTGGGCTCATGAACTTAGTGGTCATGGTGGCAGGGATGGAGTTTAGGCCTGGGCTCAGCAACACGAACTTCCACTCTCCAAGGCTGATTTGGCTAAGGCCACCACTGAGTGCCCAATCTGCCAGGAGCAGAGACCAACAACACTGAGTCCCCGATATGGCACCATTCCCCAGGGTGATCAGCCAACTACCTGAGTGGATTCCTTTCATCATGGAAGCAGCATTGCTTTGTTCTTACTGGAACACACAGTTACTCTGGGTACAAATTTGTCTTCCTTGCAAGCAATGCTTCTGCCAAAACTACCATCTGTGCATTTACGTCATGTCTTATCCACCACCATGGTATTCCACAAAGCATTGCTTCCGATCAAGGAACTCAATGTACAGCAGATGAAGAGTGGCAATGGGCTCCTAATCATGGAATTCACTGGTCTTACGGTGTTCTCTACCATCCTGAAGCAGGTGACTTGATAGAACTGTGGAATGGCCTTTTGCAGACTCAGTTACAGTGTCATCTAAGTGGCGATACTTTCCAGGCTGGGGCAAGATTCCCCAAGAGGCTGTATATACTCTGAATCAGTGTCCAAATATAGGGTGCTATTTCTCCCATAGCCAGGATTTTTGGGTCCAAGTATCACAGGGTGGAAATGGGAATGGCACCACTCACTATTACCCGTTGTGATCTACTACCAAAACTTTAGCCTCCCGGGTTCAAGCGATTCTCCTGCCTCAGCCTCCCAAGTAGCTGAGACTATAGGCATGCGCCACCATGCCCGGCTAATTTTGTATTTTTAGCAGAGACCAGGTTTCTCAATGTTGGTCAGGCTGGTGTCGAACTCCGGACCTCAGGTGATCCGCCTGCCTCAGCCTCCCAAAGTGCTGGGATTACAGGCGTGAGCCACCGTGCCCGGCCGAAATAACACTTATATGCCAGTTAGAATGGCAATCGTTAAAAAGTCAGGAAACAGATGCTGGAGAGGATATGGAGAAATAGGAACATTTTTACACTGTTGGTGGGACTGTAAACTAGTTCAACCATTGTGGAAGACAGTGTGGGGATTCCTCAAGGATCTAGAACTAGAAATACCATTTGACCCAGCAATCCCATTACAGGGTATATACGCAAAGGATTATAAGTCATGCTGCTATAAAGACACACGCACACGTATGTTTACTGCGGCACTATTCACAATAGCAAAGACTTGGAACCAACCCAAATGCCCATCAATGATAGACCAGATTAAGAAAATGTGGCACATATACACCCATGGAATACTATGCAGCCATGAAAAAGGATGAGTTCATGTCCTTTGCAGGGATGTGGATGAAGCTGGAAATCATCATTCTCAGCAAACCATTACAAGGACAGAAAACCAAACACCGCATGTTCTCACTCATAGGTGGGAATTGAACAATGAGAACACTTGGACATAGGAAGGGGAACATCACACACCAGGGCTTGTCATGGGGTAGGGGGCTGAGGGAGGGATAGCATTAGGAGAAATACCTAATGTAAATGATGAGTTGATGGGTACAGCAAACCAACATGGTGCATGTGTACATATGTAACAAACCTACACGCTGTGCACATGTACCCTAGAACTTAAAGTATAATTTAAAAATATATAGGCCTGGCGTGGTGGCTCACGCCTGTAATCCCAGCACTTTGGGAGGCCGAGGTAGGCGGATCACAAGATCAGGAGATTGAGACCATCCTGGCTAACATGGTGAAACCCCGTCTCTACTAAAAATACAAAA
>NW_012101676.1:1273094-1280602 GCF_000951045.1 Mandrillus leucophaeus | reverse complement strand
AGCCTGGACGACAGAGAGAGAGTCCGTCTCAAAAAAAAAAAAAAAAAAAATTATACTATATATATATAAAAAAACACTTTTAAAATTACCTTCATATTATTTGCTTGAATGCTTTACAAACATGCATTTTGGGATTTGAAGGCTAGAGTTAATAACAGGTGTCATAGAAATTAGTTATCACGGCCAGGCACAGTGGCTGACGCCTGTAATCCCTGCACTTTGAGAGGTAGAGGTGGGTGGATCACCTGAGGTCAGGAGTTCAAGACCAGCCTGGCCGATATGATGAAGCCCCATCTCTACTAAAAATACAAAAAATTAGCTGGGCATAGTAGCACGTGCCTGTAATCCCAGCTACTCAGGAGGCTGACGCAGGAGAATCGCTTGAACCCAGGAGGCAGAGGTTGCAGTGAGCCAAGATTGCACCACTGCACTCCAGCCTGAGCAACAAGAGAGAAACAAACAAACAAAAAGAAGTTAGTTATCACAAAGTGATTGCTTGTTATGTCAACTTTCCAATGTTACTTTTACAGCAGGATTAATGTGGTATTTAAGTTAATACATACGGACCAGGTAGTTGTCTCCACTGTACTCTTCTAAGTCACTATTCATGAATTTAGTATGAAAAATAACATTCTAGGCCGGACGTCGTGGCTCATGCCTGTCCCAGCACTTTTAGAGACCGAGGCAGGTGGATAGCTTGAGTCTAGGAGTTTGAGACCAGCCTGGCCAATATTGTGAAACTCCGTCTCCACAAAAATACAAAGATTAGCTGGGCATGGTGGCTTGCCTGTAGTCCCAGCTACTCAGGAGGCTGAGGTGAGCGGATCACTTGAGTCCGGGAGATGGAAGTTGCAGTGAGTCAAGATTGTGCCACTGCACTCCAGCCTGCGCGACAGAGGGAGACTCTGTCTCAAAAAAACAAAAGAAAAAGAAAAAGAACATTCTAAATACAAAGGTGATAGTATCTCCACATCCTGGAAATGTATATTTTTATTAAAACATTTTAAAACCTTTTTATTGGCCGGGTATAGTGGCTCACGCCTGTAATCCCAACACTTTGGGAGGCCAAGGTGGCTGACTTACCTGGAGTCAGGAGTTCGAGACCAGCCTGGCCAGCATGGTGAAACCCTGTCGCTACTAAAAGTACAAAAATTAGCTGGGCGCGGTGGCAGGCGCCTGTAGTCCCAAATACTCAGGAAGCTGAGGCAGGAGAATCGCTTGAGCCTGGGAGGTAGAAGCTCCAGTGAGCCGAGATCGCACCACTGGACTCTAGCCTGGGCAACAGAAAGACTCTGTCTCAAAAAACAATTTAAAAAAATCTTTTCTTCTCTTTTTTGTTTTCTTTTCTTCTTTTTTTTTGAGACAAAGTTTTTGTTCTTGTTGTCCAGGCTGGAGTACAGTGGCATGATCTTGGCTCCCTGCAACCTCTGCCACCGGGGTTCAAGCGATTCTCCTGCCTCAACCTCCTGAGTAGCTGGGATTACAGGTGCCTGCCACCACACCCAGCCAATTTTTTGTATTTTTAGTAGAGATGGGTTTCATCATGTTGGTCAGGCTGGTCTCGAACTCCTGACCTTGGGTGATCCACCCACCTTGGCCTCCCAAAGTGCAGGAATTAGAGGCATGAGCCACCGCACCTGGCCGAAAAACCTTATTTTCAAATAGTTATAGAACTAAAGGAATCATTTTTTTCAAGTTTACTGCTGACCAGAAAATTGGTATCAGTTTATTGTGCCTGCTTAGTTCTGTGTTATTTTGTCATATCTGCAGATTAATGTAACCAGTGCAGCAATTGAAACATTGAATTGTTCTATCACCTCAAAGATGTCCAATGTGTTCCCTCTTTATAGTCACACTCACTCCTGTCTACCCCCTTTCCCTAATTCCTGGCAAATCTGTTTTCCACCTCTATAATTTTGTCATTTTGAGAATTCTATATAAGTGGAATAATACAGTCTGTAACCTTTTGAGATTGGCTTTTTTTTTTCACTTAGCATATGCCTTTGCGATCCATCCAAGTTGTGTGTAAGAAGAGTTTGTTCCTTTCTATTGCTGAGTTTCATTTTTGGATGCACCAGTTTAACCCTATTGAAAACCATTCTTATTGTTTCCAGCTTTTGGCTTTTACAAATAAAGATATTACGATGAACCACTTGTACAGGTTTTTGTGTAGACTAAGTTTTCATTTCTCTGGGATAAATGCCTGAGGCGCAATTGTTAAGTTGTATGGTAAGTGTATATTTAGTTTTTTAAGAAGCTGCCAAACTATTTTCCAGAGTGGCTGTACCCTTTTACATTCCCACCAGCAATGAATGAGAGATCTATTTTCTCTGCCTTCTCACCATCATAGGGTATTTTTACCATTTCTTTTTAGTGGTTCTAATGCATGTGTATTGATACCTCATTGTGGTTTTAATCTGCATTTGTCTGATGGCTAGTGATGTTGAACATTTCATGTGCTTATTGTCATCCATGTATTTTCTTTGGTGAAATGTCTCTATATCTTTTACTCATTTTCTTTTTGAAACGGAGTTTTGCTCTTGTTGCCCAGGTTGGAGTGCGATGGTGCGATCTCAGCTCACTGCAACCTCCACCTGCCTCAGCCTCCTGAGTAGCTGGGGTTACAGGCATGTACCACACCAGGCCAATTTTTGTATTTTTAGTAGAGACGGAGTTTCACCATGTTGGCCAGTCTGGTTTTGAACTCCTGACCTCGTAATCTGCCTGCCTGAGCCTCCCAAAGTGCTGGGAGTATAGGCGAGAGCCGCTGTACCTGGCCAAATTATTTATTTCTTTGTAGGGACTGGATCCTGCTATGTTGTCCAGGCTGGTCTCGAACTCCTGGGCTCAAGCAATCCTCCAGCCTTGGTCTCCCAATGTGCTGAGATTACCATTGTAAGCCAGTGAAGCCGGCCAATGTATATTTTTAAAGTTATGTATCTATGTAGGCGTCATGTATTTATGATCCCTAAATTAACCTTTTCAAGTACGAATCCTCTAGGACAGAGATGGACAAACTTTTTCTGTAAAGGGCCAGATAGTAAATATTGTAGGCTTGCAGGCCACATATGGTGTCTGTCAAAAAAAAATTTTTTTTTTTAAACAGCCTCTCTAAAAATGTAAAAACCATTTTTAGCTCTAAGGCAGTACAGAAACAAGTCTCAGACCCGATTTGGCTTGTGAGCATTAGTTTGTCATCTCTTGCTCTATGGAAAGATTGGTGCTGTTTCTTCAAGGGAAGGCAGGTGTAAGCAGGTAGAGTTTTGTATCACTCAATTCAGAGTGAGGGTAAGGGGGAGGAAGGGAAAAGCTGAGGGAAGGGGACGGGAAAAAGAGAGACGGGAAGGAGAGGGTGGGGAGGGGAGACTGTGAAGGAGGAGGTGAGTAAGGGGAAAGAGGAGGAGAACACTGAGGGGAGGGAAGGATGGGGTGAGGGGAGAAAAGAGAAAGGAAAAAGATCACATGCCTGGAAAAAGAGGAGGGGGCTGAGGAGGGGAGTTCATTGAGAAACCAGTATATACATGTCCCTTCATTTATGCATGTATGTATGTATGTATGTATGTATTTATTTATTTTTGAGACTGTGTCTGGCTCTGTCTCCAGGCTGGAGTGCAATGACACGATCTTGGCTCACTGCAGCCTCTGCCTCCTGGATTCAAGCGATTCTCCTGCCTCAGCCTCCTGAGTAGCTGGGATTACAGGTGCGCTCCACAATGCCCAGCTGATTTATATATATATATATATATACACATATTTTTTTTTTAGTAGATACGGGGGTTTCTCCGTGTTGGCCAGGATGGTCTCGATGTCCTGACCTCATGATCTGCCCACCTCCGCCTCCCAAAGTGCTGGGATTACAGGCATGAGCCACCGCACCCAGCCTTTCCCTTCCTTTAGTAAAAATACTGTGAACCATCTGAGTTGTGTTCTTAGGTTAGATATTTATTTATTTATTTTATTTTGAGATGGAGTCTTGCTCTATTGCCCAGGCTGGAGTGCAGTGGCACAGTCTCTGCTCACTGCAACCCCCACCTCCCAGGTTTAAGCGATTCTCCTGCCTTGGCCACTGGAGTAGCTGGGATTACAGACATAAGCCACCACACTCGGCTAATTTTTGCATTTTTGGTAGAGACGGGGTTTCACCATGTTGGCCAGGCTGGTCTTGAACTCCTGACCTCAAGTGATCTGCCTGCCTTGGGTCCTAAAATGCTAGGATTATAGGTGTGAAAAACCGCGCCCGAACTTGTTTTTCTTTTTGTTTTGTTTTGCTTTGCTTTTGCATTGGCTAGCCATTCCAGCACAATATTGATTAGAAATGTTATTGATGAGTCTTGTCTTGCTTATGAATACACTTAATATTCCCACCTCAAAATTATCAACATATTCTTCAATATCTCACTACAGTTCTTCAAATAACTTTAATGTTTTTCTTTTCAGATTTAGGTCTTTAACACAACTTGATCAAATTTTGTGTGTGGTATGAAATAGTTAATCTTGTTGACCTACAAGAAAGAAGTTGAGGCAAAATCAATAAAAGCAGAGATTATTTGGGCCAAGCTTGAGGACTGCAACCTGGGAACATGAATTCAAGCTGCTTTCAACACACACGCTGATGAGCAGTAGTTACAAGCAGTTTTTTGTTTTTGTTTTTTCTTGTTTTGAGATGGAATCTCCCTCTGTCGCCCAGGCTGGAGTGCAGTGGCACGATCTCGGCTCACTGCAACCTCCGCCTCCCGGATTCAAGTGATTCTCCTGCCTCAGCCTCCTGAGTAACTGGGATTACAGGCGCTCACCACCACGCTCACCTAATTTTTTGTATTTTTAATGGAGCCGAGGTTTCAGTATGTTGGCCTGTCTGGTCTCAAACTCCTGACCTCAGGTGATCCGCCTGCCTCGGCCTCCCAAAGTGCTGGGAGTATAAGTGTGAGCCACCACACCTGGCCACAAGTGGATTTTTAAAGGGGAAAAAGGGAGCAGGGAGTGGGCTGATAAAAAGTTGCCTGTCAGGAATTCTCATTGGTTTACAGAAATAACATTGACTAATGATTGGCTCTACATGGTTAAGCTATAGGGTGAGAGTTACAGTGCCCTACGAGGCACCGTTAGGTTAATTTATATCTACTTGTGGCAACAGCAAGCAGTTTCAAAAGACGTGGTACATACTTCTAGGGGGAAGTAGAATGTGATTGCTGTCTCATTTTAATGTCTCTCTGGGATTCACATTCCTCAGATAAGAGCTCTTTTCTTTTCTCGATCACGTTTGAATTTTTTTTCTCCATATGAAAAGCTAGTGGTTGGCCGGGCTCAGTGGCTCACACCTGTAATCCCAGCACTTTGGGAGGCCGAAGTGGGCAGATCACCTGAGGTTGGGAGTTCGAGACCAGTCTGACCAACGTGGAGAAACCCCCTCTCTACTAAAAATACAAAATTAGGCCGGGCGCGGTGGTTCACGCCTGTAATCCCAGCACTTTGGAAGGCCAAGGCGGGCGGATCGCCTGAGGTCAGGAGTTCGAGAGCAGCTTGGCCAACACGGTGAAACCCTGTCTCTACTAAATATTAAAAAAAAAAAAAAAAATTAGCCAGACGTGGTGGCGGGCGCCTGTAGTCCTGGCTATTCGGGAGGCTGAGGCAGGAGAATCCCTTGAACCTGGAAGGTGGAGGTTGCAGTGAGCCGAGATCACACCGCTGCACTCCAGCCTGGGCGACACAGCGAGACTCCATCTCAAAAAAAAAAAAAAGGAAAAAAGACAAGAGTCAGTGGTCTCAGTGCTTTTCAGTGAATTGCTTGTCCTTTATTCATTGATTTGTAATTCCTTTTCTACAATGTATCAAAGTTGCATATCTATATATATCTATTTGTATCTGTTTGGGGTCTTCTTTTTTTAAGAGATGGGGTTTCCCTCTATCACCCAGCCTGGTCTCAAAGTCCTGGGCTTAAGTGATCCTTCCACCTCAACTTCCTAAGTAGTCAGGATTACAAGTGTGAACTACCATACCTGTAGGGACATTTCTTTTTTTTTTTTTTTTAAGACGGAGTCTCGCTCTGTCTCCCAGGCTGGAGTGCAGTGGCATGATCTTGGCTCATTTCAACCTCTGCCTCCCGGTTTAAGTGATTCTCCTGCCTCAGCCTCCTGAGTAACTGGGATTACAGGTAGGCACCACCATGCCCGGCTAATTTTTGTATTTTTGGTAGATACAGGGTTTCGCCATGTTGGCCAGGCTGGTCTCAAACTCCTGACCTCACGTGATGCACCCGCCTCAGCCTCCCAAAGTGCTGGGATTACAGGAGTGAGCCACCGCGCCCAGCCACGGGACATTTTTGTGGTGTGCCATTGATCTATCCCTGTGCCCAACCACGGAACCTTAATCATCTCTCTCTCTCTCACTTTGTAACTATCATAAAAGTTTTCAGGTGTTCCATAAGGCTAACTATATTTATATTGTCGTATAGCAGATCTTTAGAACTTTTTAATCTTGCAAAACTCAAATTCTATGTTCATTGAACAACCCACATTTTCCCCTCCCTTCAGCCCCTGGTTATCACCACTCCACTTTGTCTTTCTATGAATTTGACTACATTAAATACTTCATATAAGTGGAATCATAGTAGTTGTCTTTTCCAGCCAGGCACGGTGGCTCACGCCTGTAATCCCAGCACTTTGGGAGCTGAGGCAGGAGAGTTGGAGACCACTGTGGGGCAACATAGCGAGACCTCATGTTTACAAAAAAAAAAAAATCTTCTAAAAATTAGCTGGGTGTGGTAGTGTGTGCCTGTAGCCTCAGCTACTCGGGAGGCTGAGGTGAAAGGTTCGCTTGAGTGCAGGAGGCAGAGGCTGCAGTGAGCTCAATAGCACCACTGCACTCCAGCCACTCCTCTCCAAAAGACGTATTTGTCTTTTTGTGACTGCCTTATTTCACTCAGCAGAATGTCCTCAAGGCTGCTCTGTGTTGTAGCATATGTCAGAATTTCCTTCCCTTTCAAGGCTGAATACCATTCCTTTGTATGTATATCTACATTTTGTTTATCTGTTCATCTGTGGATGGAGATTTGGGTTGTGTCCACCTCTTGGCTATTGTGAATAACACTTCTATAACACGAGTGTTCAGATATCTCTGTGATTACTGAGTTTCAATTCTTCTGAATATATACTCAGAAATGGAATTGCTGGATCATATGTTAATTTTATTTTTAATTTATTGAAACTTTCTTTTTTGTTTGTTTGTTTTGAGATGGAGTTTCGCTCTTGTTGCACGGGTTGCAGTGTAGTGGCCATGATCTTGGCTCACTACAACCTCCGCCTCCCAGATTCAAACGATTCTCCTGCCTCAGCCTCCCGAGTAGCTGGGATTACAGGCATGCACCACCACACCCGGCTAATTTTGTATTTTTAGTAGAGACGGGGTTTCTCCATGTTGGTCAGGCTGATCTCAAACTCCCTACCTCAGGCGATCCACCCGCCTCGGACTCCCGAAGTGCTGGGATTACAGGCATGAGCCACCATGCCCAG
>NW_012101676.1:1266973-1272149 GCF_000951045.1 Mandrillus leucophaeus | reverse complement strand
TCCACCCACCTTGGCCTCCCAAAGTGCTGTGATTATAGGCATGAACCACTGCGCCTGGCCAAAGGTTATCATTTTTTTAAAGGTCTTCTCCAATTGGCTTCAAACGATGAAGGATATATTGCTTTTTGGGGGGGGGGGTGAGTGGGTGGAGTTAGGACTACTTATTCTTTTTTTTTTTTTGAATGAGTCTCATTCTGTCGCCCAGGTTGGAGTGCAATGGTGTGATCTCGGCTCACTGCAGCCCCCTCCTCCCGGGTTCAAGTGATTCTCCTGCCTCAGCCTCCTGAGTAGCTGGGATTACGGGCGTGGGCCACCAAGCCCACCTAATTTTTGTATTTTTAGTAGAGACAAGGTTTCTCCATGTTGGCCAGGCTGGTCTTGAACTGCTGTCCTCAAGTGATACACCCACCCCTGCCTCCCAAAGTGCTGGGATTACAGGCGTGAGCCACCACACCCAGTCTTTATTTTTATTTTTAGTTTTTGAGACAGGGTCGCATTCTTTCACACAGGCTTGAGTTCAGTGGCACAATCCCCTCTCACTGCAATCTCTGCCTCCTGTGCTCAAGTGATCCTCCCATCTCAGCGTCCCAAATATCTGGGACCACAGGCACGCATCACAACGCCTGGCTAATTTTTGTATTTTTTGTAGAGACAGGGTTTCACCATATTGGCCCGTCTGGTCTCGAGCTCCTGAGTTCAAGCAATTTGCCTGCTTCAGCCTCCCAAAGTGCTTGGATTGCAGGCGTGAGTCACCACACTCAGCCAGGACTACTTATTCTATTTCTTTATTATACTACTAAAATTTTCTATTTCTTCTTGAACTAGTTTTGATAACTTCTATTCTCTAGACAGTTTACGTTGTCTAAAATTTCAAATTCACTGGCATAAGTGATAGTCCCTTTCCTAAGACTTCTAGTATATTTGTAGTTATATCTCTTTTTCATGTATTTATTTAGTTTCTCTTTTTCCTGATAAATATGTATTTGTTATTAAAAAATTATGACATAATGAATCCTTGTGATCCACCCTCTCAAATCAAGATCTAGACAATGCCAATAATATGCATTTACCTGTATTTACTTTCCTTGCCCCATATCCCAATTTGCCCACTAGAGGTAGCCATTATCTTGAAATCTTAACAAATATACTTTAATCACAGAGACAACACACACAAATGTAATTGATTGCTTACTTTTATTAGCTATTGAATTCTAAAAATGTTATGATACTCTATGTGGTCTTCTGAGACGTCCTATTTTCACTAAATATAATGCTTCCGTGATCCCTACTGTGTTTATTTTCCAGTCTGTTGTGTGAATATACCACAATTGTTTTTCAGCTCTTTTGTTGATGGATGTTGGGTCATTTCCAGTTATTTGCTGTTAAGGATGTGGCTGCCTTGAATGTTCTCATAGTCTTTCCTTGTGTTCATAAATGCATGTGTTTCTCAGGTTTGTACTTAGGAATGAGGTTGCTTGGCTATAGATATGTGAACACTTAGATTTGAGAGAATGCCAAATAATTTCCGATGTGGTTGGACTCATTTACACTTCAGGGAGCCATGTATAGATAGTCTCTCTGCTCCAAATCTTCTAACATTTTATATTATTGAATAACTTAAATTTCTCATCTTAATGGGTTTAACATAATATTTCACTATAGTCTGAATTCACATTTTCCTGACTGGTAATAAAATTGAGCATCTTTTAAACATGTTTAATATGTTTATTGGCCATCTTCATGAACTCTGTTCATATTTTTGCCCCTTTGTCAGTTGGGGTGTGTGCTTTTTCTCATTTATTTATTTATTCATTTCTTAGAGACAGGGTCTTGCTTTGTTGGCCAGGCTGGAGTGCAGTGGCAAGATCATGGCTTGCTGCAGCGTCGACTTTCCAGGCTCAAGCCATCCTCCCACCTCAGCCTCCCGTGTAGCTGGGACTACAGGCACTCACTACCATGCCCAGCTAATTTCCTTTTTATTTTTTTGTAGAGGTGAGGTCCACCGTCCTGCCCAGGCTGTCCTAGAACTCCTGGCACTAGCGAGCCTCTCTCAGTCTCCCAAAGTGCTGGGATTATAGGCGTGAGCGAATGCACCCAACCTGCCTTTTTCTTATTGATTTGCAGGAATATTTAAAACGCATTCCTGTGTCAGGTAAGTAGGTCAAAAATATCTTCTGTCAGATTGTGATTTGTGTTTTTTTACTGAGTCTTTTCACTAAGTGCAATTAAAAAAAAAAAAACACTAATAGAGTTGATGTTATCAATCTTTTTCTATCGTTATCATTCTGTGTGTCTTGTTTAAAAAACCATACCAGGTTGGGTGCAGTGACTCATGCCTGTAATTCCAGCACTTTGGGAGGCTGAGATGGGTGGATCACCTGGGGTCCCAAGTTTGAGACTAGCCTGGCCAACGTGGCAAAATCCTGTCTCTACTAAAAGTATAAAAATTAGCTGGGCGTGGTGGCACACGCTTGTAATCCCAGCTGCTTGGGAGGCTGAGGCAGGAGAATGGCTTGAACCCAGGAGGCGAAGGTTGCAGTGAGGCATGATGAAGCCACTGCACTCCAGCCTGGGTGACAGAGTGAGACTCTGTCTCAAAAAAAAAAACCCGTCTTAGTAGAGACGGGGTTTCACCATGTCGGCCAGGTTGGTCTCGAACTCCTGACCTCAGGCGTTCCACCCACCTTGGTATCCCAAAGTGCCTGGGATTACAGGTGTAAGCCAGCGGGCCCAGCCTTTTGTTACATTTAATCTAGGCAATTTATAGCTTTGGTTGAGACTGTAAATAATGTCTTTAAAAATTATATCCAACTATTGCTAGTATATAAAAATGCAACTGAAGTTTTATACTGATGTTATAGTCAGTCACTTGTGAAATATTTTTGTTTATATTAATGTGCCTTTAGATTCTTCTAGGTGTTCTAGGTAGATAATCATATATCTGTAAATAATGACAGCTTTGTTTCTTTCTTTCCAATTTTTAATCTTTTTATTGTTCAGATGACATTATGTATTTTTTTCTCCTTTTATCTTTAATGTAGTGATTAATATTTAAAGATTTTTCCAATTTTGAGCCATTCTAGGATTTCTGCAGAAACCAAAATTTGGCATGGTACAGTGTCTTTTTAAAATTGTTTGGATTGCCAGGCCCGGTGGCTCTCGCCTGTAATCCCAGCACTTTGGGAGTCCGAGGTGGGCGGATCACAAGGTCAAGAGATCGAGACCATCCTGGCTAACAGGTGAAACCCCGTCTCTACTAAAAATACAAAAAATTAGCCGGCGTGGTGGTGGCGCCTGTGGTCCCAGCTTCTTGGGAGGCTGAGGCAGGAGAATGGCGGGAACCCGGGAGGCGGAGCTTGCAGTGAGCTGAGATCCGGCCACTGCACTCCAGCCTGGGGACGGAGTGAGACTCCGTCTCAAAAAAATAAAAATAATAAAATTGTTTGGTATTATCATGCTCACGGGTGGCTTTGGTCTTTTGATTTTCCATCTCAGACTTCTGTTTTCTGATTTTACTATCAGTGGTTACTTACCTCATAGAATGATGGTTTGGGGCATACTTATTTCTCTCCTATCCTCTGGAAGACTGTGTTTAAGATTAGGTCAATTCACTTATAAACCGTATGAACCTGTAATATTCTCTATGGGAATATTTTACCTATTTCAATTTCTTGAATAGTTGTGGATCTACTCAGTCTTCCTGGCCTCAAATTAGATTTATAATCTATGTGTTGTTTTAATAATTCACTGACATAAAGCTATTACATTACTGGGATGGTAGCGCATACCTGTAATCACAGCACTTTGGGAGGCTGGGCGGGAGGATTGCCTGAGCCTAGAAGTCTGAGACCAACCTGGGCAACATGGCGAGACCTCATCTCTACAAAATAAATGAACAGTATTTGATTTGTCAGGCACGGTGGCTCACGCCTGTAATCCCAGCACTTTGGGAGGCTGAGGCGGGTGGATCACTTGAGGTCAGGAGTTCACGGCCAGCCTGGCCAACATGGTGAAACCCCATCTCTACTAAAAATACAAGAATTAGCCGGATGTGGTGATGAACACCCGTAATCCCGGCTACTCGGGAGGCTGAGGCAGGAGAATCGCTCGAACCTGGGAGGCGGAGGTTTCAGTGAGCCGAGATCAGGCCACACCGCACTCCAGCCTGGGCCACAGAGCAAGACTCCATTCTCCATCTCAAAAAATAAGTAAATAAATAACTTTAAACCTATTAAAGGATTTTTAAAGTTATCTTTACAATTTCTGAAGTACTTGTGGTTGTGCTCTGTTCTGTTTCTAATATTATTGATTTGTAAATGTTTGTCCCTCTTATTTATTTATTTATTTTGAGATGGAGTCTTACTCTGTGGCCCGGGCTGGAGTGCACTGGCGCGATCTTGGCTCACTGCAACCTCTGCCTCCCAGGTTCAAGTGATTTTCCTGCCTCAGCTTCCTGATAATGACTGGGATTACAGACCACCGCCACCATTCCCAGATAATTTTTGTATTTTAGTAGAGATGGGGTTTTCCATGTTGGCCAGGCTGGTCTCAAACTCCTGACCTCAGGTGATCCGCCCACCCCGGTTTTCCAAAGTGCTGGGATTACAGGCGTGAGCCACCTCATCCGGACCCTTTTATTAATAATTTAAACAAGCACATTTTAGTTTGTTAATATTCTGTATTGTGTGCTTTCTATTTTATTGATTTGGGCTCTTTTTTTTCCCTTCCATTTTCTATGGCGTTTATTCAGATTTTCCCCCCCCATCATCTTCAGTTGAACATATAACTAGCTAACTATTGTTCATATAGAGAGATATTATTGGTTTTTGAGGGTTTATCTTGCATCTAACAACCTTGTTGAGCGATCTAAATAACAATAGCATAATTATTGATTTTGGATTTCTCGGCCCTAAAAATTCTCCGTGTTTCACCTGTTCATCCCTCCCTCTCCCCAGCCCTGGCAACCATGATGCTTTTACTGTCTTCATAGTTTTGCTCCTTTCCAGAATGTCACACAGTTGGAATCATACAGCATATTGCTTTTTCAGATTGGCTTCTTTCACTTTGCAATATGCACTAAAGTTTTCTTTTCTGTTTTCTTTAGAGACGAGGCCTTTCTCTGTTGCCCAGGCTGGAGTGCAGTTGTGCAATCATGGCTCACTGCAGCCTTGACTTC
>NW_012101676.1:1265192-1266228 GCF_000951045.1 Mandrillus leucophaeus | reverse complement strand
GCAGCCTTGAACTCCTGGGTTCAAGTGATTCTCCTGCCTCAGACTCCCAAATAACTGGGACTACAGGCATGCACCACCACTCTCAGCTAATTTATTTTTTATTTATTTTAGAGATGGGGTCTTACTCTGTTGCCCATGCTGGTCTGGAACTCCTGGGCTCAAGCGATCCTCCCACACTGGCCTCTAAAAGTGCTGGGATTATCGGTGAGAACCAAAGTGCCCAGCCTGTTTTCTTTGATCTATCAGCGTCTGGTAGTAAGGTCCAGAAATTTTTAAATATGATTTTTTTGGTAATTTCTCCTTAGAGTACTATCAGTGCTGTTGTTGTTTTAACTTACATCAAGTCTATATTATTAGGTACATATATCTGTATAGTAACTATACGTCTTGCGTTTATTCTTCTATTATCATATCACATCCTTACACCTCTTATAATTTTTTCTTTTAGTTTAAGTTTTTTAATCAGATAATAACATTTCTAGCCTGATTGATTTTTGTTCCTATTTGCTTAGTGGTTGCCTGAGATAGAGACTGGCATGCAGAAAATGTATTAATTCGTGTTTTGGGGATCAACACGTATTAAGATGCAAAGAAAGCAAGAGTGATCAGAAGGAAATATTGCATGGCCAAGCAATAGACAGAAACCTCAGATGATCCTATGTAGAATTCTGGAGCTGTCCTGGCCCTTTGGAGTCGTCCTTAATTGGGATGAGGGCACTGGGCCTTTATAGTCCGTCAATGACAGTTGTTAGATGTGGGTCACACATTATGAAAGGAGTAAGGAGTTGTGACATTGGAGAAACTGACTCTCTTCAGACAGAGTAAGTTTCTGGAGAGCTTTTAGTCTCCAAATTCCTAGCATCTGGGAGAGTCAGTGCTTCTGTTCTGGTCAGCATATCACAGTATCCACTATACTGAAAATCTTTATCAGTGCATTCAACCCATTTACGATTATTGCAATTACTTTCATATTAGGACTTTTTTCTCTATCACCACGTTTTATTTTTTTATATTTATTGAATTTTCTTCCCTACCC
>NW_012101676.1:1257727-1264022 GCF_000951045.1 Mandrillus leucophaeus | reverse complement strand
TTTTGAGACGTAGTCTCACTCTGTCACCCAGGCTGGAGTGCAATGGCATGATCTTGGCTCACTGCAGCCTCCGCCTCCTAGGTTCAAGTGATTCTCGTGCCTCAGCCTCCCGAGTAACTGGGATTACAGATGCCCGCCACCATGCCCAGCTAATTTTTGTATATTAAGTAGAGACAGGGTTTCACCATGTTGCCCAGGCTGGTCTTGAACTCCTGACCTCAGGTGACCCACCCACTTCGGCCTCCCAAAGTGCTGGGATTACAGGTGTGAGCCACTGCGTCCGGCCGTCATTTTGTCTTTTGACAGTTCATAAGATCTAATACTTGTCTAAATTTTTAAAAATAGTATAATATTATGTTATATATATGTTTCTGTATATTAGAGTTCTAATGTTAGAATAATGGGCCATAGTATATGACTTACATTTATATTTTAATAGATAATTCTACTAATTTTTACTTCAACTGTCAATAAATGAAACTTATTTTATGTTTCATCTGCACTGGTTACTAACAACTTTTCCTTTTTTGGCTATTTAATACGTGTAACACACTTTAATTTTTGCTTTAGGATGCTTATGTAGCTCAATTTGTGACAGCAAGGAATTGAAAATACTTTAAACATTAATACATATGCAAATAATTACGAGTTAGGAAATATATTTATTGTGGAACATTTACTATTCGCCATGAAAAATAATGAAGTGAGGATATATTATTTCCCCAAGGTCTTATATAGTGCTTCCAATGTACCAGAACTATAGTAAGCACTTTACACATTTTAACACATTTTATTCTCATTGCAGTCCTATGTGGTAGGTACTATTGTTTATTTCTATCTTGCAAATAAAGGACGCAAGGCAGCATGATATATCACTCTGTGGACTGTCACGTAACAATGAAAAGGAACTAGGCGGTTCTAGTTGTACGGATCTGAAACAATGTCTGTAACATTGTTAACTGAGAAATCAAAATGTGAGAATAACACAATACTATTCAATTTTGTGCTTTTTAAAATGCGAGTGTTTATGAAAACATATCGAAGTATAGAGTCAAATATAGAATGATATTTCATTAATAGTTTGGAATTGGAAAAGTTATGAGGAAGGCTCCCATTGATGTCTAATACCGAATTTTAAAAGAAAGAAAAGGAAGCATGAAAAGAAAGTGGTAGAATAAAGAAATGAAATAGAGTTCTTCCTTAATGGTGAGCCAAAATATGGGGCTAGGGAATACATTAAGCAGTTCTTTTCTTCCACCCAGGGATGGAGGACAAAAGCGTTCTTAATCTGTTTGGAATTTGCAAGCATTCAATGCAGACTCTTTCCTATAGTTTACAGTTAATTCAGAGTCTATTTAACAAAATCACTATATTTCCTTCAAATTTGTTGTTTATTACGTGATATTTACTACACTACAAATTGGTAACTGCCACACAAATTCTTTTCCATTCTCTACTTTCAGAGATTGTTATATTAGCCTTCAGATTTTTTCCTGAAACCAGCAGCAATGAAAAAGTTTATTTCTTAAATAAACTAGTCTCCAACAACTCTCTAAAATCTTTCGTTTCCTTTCCCAGGGTGTCTGTAGGAGAGATCAAACTAAACCCACTAGACTATATTTCAAATGGTGTTCAGCCACTTCCTTGACTACAATTCAATTTCTCTGGGTAGAGTGAGACACTTTCTCAGTGCACTACGGGATGAAAATGTATATTTTTCTACGGAAATGCTATAACCTAGTCCTACTGTAAACTCTAGGACAGGAGGTACATAAGAAAAATTTTGTAAACTATGTAACAGAAATAAATTAGTAAATATATGCTGTACACCTATAGTTATGCCAGGCATGGGAGTGCAAAGGTAAATAACACATTATTCCTGTCCTCCAAGACACTGGAGAGAGAGAGTTGTAAACAACTAAACTTGTATTATTTACACCTATATTACAATATTTCACATGCTGTAGTATTTAAAACAAAAACTTGGCAGGGCGCGGTGGCTCACGCCTGTAATCCAGCACTTTGGGAGGCTGAGGCAGGTGGGTCACTTGAGGCCAGGAGTTCAAGACCAGCCTGGTTAACATGGTGAAACCCTGTCTCTACAAAAAATACAAAAATTAGCTGGGTGTTGTGGTTTGTGCCTGTGGTCCCAGCTACTTGGGAGAGAGAAGCAGAGAATCGTTTGATTCCAGGAGGCAGAGGTTGCAATGAGTAGAGATTGTGCCACTGCACTCCAGCCTGGGTGACAGAATGGAAAACAAAACAAAACAAAACAAAAAAAAGAAGAAAGAAGGAAAAGAAAAACTGGCCTGGCGCAGTGGCTGAACACGGTGAAACCCCGTCTCTACTAAAAAAATACAAAAAATAAAAAAATAAAAAATTAGCCGGGTGTGGTGGCGGTGCCTGTAGTCCCAGCTACTCGGGAGGCTAAGGCAGGAGAATGGCGTGAACCCGGGAGGCCAAGCTTTCAGTGAGCCGAGATCCGGCCACTGCACTCCAGCCTGGGCGACAGAGCAAGACTCCTTCTCAAAAAAAAAAAAAAAAAAAAAGAAAGAAAAACTTTAGGCAACATAAAGCTAACAGAGTTTATTTGAGCATTAAAGGATTCATTAACTGGGCACAACACTCAAAACTGGAAGAGGTTCAGAGATCTCTCTCCTGATCTCTAGTGATCCGTAGTGTGAGCAGGGAGATTTATAGGCTGAAGATGGAAGTAGAATAAAGACATTACTTGATTGACTACCGCTAGGTGTTTTCCTTATTTGGGTATAGTTTGAGGTTCTTAATTTTATAACCAATTGGCTAGTTGACTTTCTTTGATTGGTTAAAGCTCAATTCAAAATTAATCAGATACAAGGAATGCCTCTAAGTTATGTTTTGATTTGCTTGTATAAGGGTTCTGGGTACAGAAACAACTCCAGGCAAATGGCTTTCTGCTTTTTTTTTTTTTTTTGGCAGAGAGCTGAGAGTGGGGGCGGGGACAGGATCTCACTCTGTCAATCAAGCTGCCATGTGGTGGTACCATAAGTGCTCACTACAGCCTTGACCTGGGCTAAGCTGATCCTCCCACCTCAGCCTTCTGAGTGGCTGGGACTACAGGTGCGTGCCACCACACCTGGCTAATTTATTTACTTTTTGTAGAGATGGGATCTTGCCAGTTGCCTAGGCTGGTCTCAATCTCCTGAGTGCTAGTGATCCTCCTGCTTTAGCCTCCCAAAGTGCTGGATTACAGGCATGAGCCCCTGCACCTGGCCAAAAATTACTTTCTGTATCATCAAGTGAGGTATTTCTATACAATTCTACTTTTCATAATTACCAAACCAAGTGTATAATGCATTATGTTAATTCAATCAAATATTTAACATAAATAATAGCTTCATGTGTAAGAAATTTTCAACACTTAGATTTTTGGTCTAGAAACTTATACATTTTGAATTTTAATGTATTACATATTTTTACTGCAGAGTAATATAGTAGGATGATCACTAAAATTTTTAATAATACATATATATTACACTAGGATACAATTCTGTGGGGGAAGTGGAATAGAAATACAAATGTGAATGAGAAAAAGGAACCACATAAAATGTCCTACTACTAAAGAATTTATCATCTGTGTACTTTTTAAAGAAATGATGGTGGGGCCGGGCGCGGTGGCTCAAGCCTGTAATCCCAGCACTTTGGGAGGCCGAGACGGGCGGATCATGAGGTCAGGAGATTGAGACCATCCTGGCTAACACGGTGAAACCCCGTCTCTACTAAAAAAATACAGAAAACTAGCCGGGCGAGGTGGCGGGCGCCTGTAATCCCAGCTACTCGGGAGGCTGAGGCGGGAGAATGGTGGGAACCCGGGAGGTGGAGCTCACAGTGAGCTGAGATGCGGCCACTGCACTCCAGCCTGGGCGGCAGAGCCAGACTCCGTCTCAAAAAAAAAAAAAAAAAAAAAGAAATGATAGTAAGTGCCAAATCAATAACATATTTTTACTGAGGCAGGAGGATTGCTTGAATCCGGGAGTTTGAGATCAGCCTGGGCAACATATGGAGATCCTGTCTCTACAAAAATTTTAAAAAAATTAGCCAGGCATGGTGGCACATGCCTGTAGTCCCAGCTACTTGGGAGGCTGAGGTAGGAGGATTGCCTGAGCCTGGGAGTTTGAAGCTGCAGTGGGCCATAATCCTGCCACTGCATCCCAGCCTGAGCTACAGGGAGAGATCTTGTCTCAAAAAAAGTCAATCAATCAATCAATCAATCCATCAATCAATGAAAAGTAATTCTTGAAATAGCTCATAATTTTTTAATGAAAAAAGTTTTTTTTGGCTGAAATGGGACAAGTTTACCCACCTTTTCAGTTTTATGGATGTACGTGATGAAAAAACTGGTTAACAAATAGACAAAAATCGAAGTTTTGTGTAATGCCATCTCTCAATTATTTTGAATTCTTGGGGAATTACATGCTAAAAGCTATATAGAAATTAGGTTCGTAGGGCTGCCATCACATAAGACTGCAAACTGAGTGGCTTAAAACAGCACAGATTTATTGTCTTACTGCTCTGGAGGCTAGAAGTCTGAAATCAAGGTGTTAGCTGAGCCAAACTCTCTGACAGCTCTGGAGGTGAACGGCTTCCTGCTGTTCCTGCTTTTGTTTTTTGCTGGCAATCTTGGGAGTTCCTTGGCTTGTAGATGCAACATTCCAGTCATATGGCCGTATTCTCCCCAAGTTTCTCGGGTTTTCTTCCCTTTGTATGTGTCTTGCCTCTGTGTCCAAATTTCTCCTTTTCATAAAAAGATGAGTCCTATTGGATTAGGGCTCTTCCTAATGGCAACATTTTAATTTGATTATCTCTGTAAAGACTCTATTTCCAAATAAGATCACATTCCAAAGTACTGGGAAATAGGACTTCAACATATATTTTTGGGGGTGGGGAACACAATTAAACTCACAACACCGTGCATGTGTGTTTTATAAGATTAGCTGACATCCCAATTAGCTCTTCATTCAATTTTGTTGAAAATAAATAATTGAAAACCACCTGATGTTGAAAAATCATCTGCTGTCCAGTCATCAGAGTCATTTATTTAATTCAGTTTACACCAGTGCTTCAAATTCTCCTCTCACTGGGCATTCTTTTTCACCAGGAGGCACCTCGCCTTCACGCAGTTCTGGGGTGAGATGCCTGCTTTTCGTTTTCAGTGGGAGAAGGGTGGATGGGAATGGGGCAGATCTATTTTAGGTACGTGTACAACTGAATTCGAGGATCTGAAAATGGATTATTGTAAAACTGCTCTTGCCCGGTACCCAGTTGGTATGTGTGCCCAAGTGTGAAATTTTCTGTCTTAAAGATGAAGTAGTTCACCAAACTGAGTGGAAGCCAGGTTTTTACTAGTTTGAGGAAATCGCACAAAGGCAGTCTGCTAAAAACATGCAGAATTGTTGGGGTAGAGTAAATTATCCAATGTGTCTAGTGTGTAGGCTGTTTGAGAGAATGAGAAGGGAGATGGGGCTGCATTGGTGGGAGTCATTGTAAAATATGCAGGGCTGTAGAAAGAACTCTAGAATTGATTCTTTAGGCAATGGGGGCCTAGTAGGCAGCCTTGGTAGACACAGACCTCTTTTAGCTACTTCTCTTTTGCTATACATATGTAGAAGGACTCTGCAGGTATTTAAAACAATATTAGGAAAGAAATAGGAACAATTGCCACAGAGACAGTTACTTAGCAATCAAAGCATTACCCTTGCTCAGGATAAAATAATTCTAAAAAGGTATTTTTGGGGACTTTAATTTTTAAAAGTAGCAGTTAATGTGAAAATAACCTACTGTTACGATAATTAGATATTAAGGACAGCAAAATGAAATGACTGAGGGTCACTGTAATCTGACTCTGTTAATGAGTAATATAGTTTAAATAAATTATAGTTCAACTGAACATTATATAGTCCTGAAAAAGAATGGGCTGTATCTATGCATGTTGATGTGAGCTCAGCTTTAAGATACAATGTTGAGTAAAAAAAAAAAGTTGTAGAAAAAGAATATATACTTTTACATGAGAGATGTTTCTGGAAAGTGTTAGAAGGAACTGGTAACAGTGGTTGTCTCTGGAGAGGCAGATTGGAAGGCAGGAGGCTACTTGAGGGGGTAAGGGAAGTCTTACTTTTCACTGCGAATTTCTTCTTCAATCACCTCTCCTTCCATGCCCTATTTATTTATTGATTTAGACATGGAGTCTCACTCTGTTGCCCAGGCTGGAGGGCAGTAGCAGGAGGCAATCTTGGGAGTTCCTTGGCTTGTAGATGCA
>NW_012101676.1:1255327-1257326 GCF_000951045.1 Mandrillus leucophaeus | reverse complement strand
TCACTACAACCTCTGCCTCCCGGGTTCAAGCAATTCTCGTGCCTTACCCTCCCAAGTAGCTGGGTCTACAGGTGTGCGCTAACACTCCTGGCTAATTTTTGTATTTTTAGTAGAGACAGGGTTTTACCATGTTGCCCAGGCTGGTCTGGAACTCCTGGCCTCAAATGATCCGCCTGCCTCAGCCTCCCAAAGTGCTGGGATTACAGGTGTGAACCACTGTGCTCTGTAATTTTAGACTAATTTCTTTCAAAAACTCAGTCAACTCAAAGTAGTATTAATTTATTGGTCTACCTAGGATAGCTCCTTTTGGCCATCATTCTTGAAGATTTGCTTCTACTTTTTGTAAAGCTTCTCATCTTTTGTTGGTATAAAATTGATCAGATTTGCTAATAATTTAATATTATTTAATAATTAGAAAAGTTTTTTCACCAGCCTGACCAATATGGAGAAACCTCGTCTCTACTAAAAAAATACAAAAAAGTTAGCTGTGCATGGTGACGCACGCCTGTAATCTCAGCTACTTGGGAGGCTGAGGCAGGAGAATTGCTTGAACTTGGGAGGCAGAGGTTGTGGTGAGCCAAGATCACGCCATTGCACTCCAGCCTGGGCAACAACAGAGAAATTTCGTCTCAAAAAAAAAAAAGAAAAAAAAAAAAAGAAAAATAAGTAAAGAAAGAAAGAAAGGAAGGAAGAAAAGTTTTTTCTGTGTCTGAATTTTAAATTAGTTCCCAAATTTTAGAAATGCTTCTCTGTACCCCACATCTTCCATCATTACTACCAACTCACTTCTTTTACCTGCATTGCCACCACCCTATTTGAGGCTACCAGTATCAGTTCTTGCTCAGACAACTCAACAGCTTCCAAAATTCTACCCTTGCTACCCTAGGATAATTCCCCACAAAGTGGCCAGGGTTATATGCTTAAGGTTTACATTACATTGTGTCATTTTCCTACTGAAATCCTCTATTTATGGCTCTTCCATGCACTACAGTAACATCCTGTCTCCTTAGTGTGGCCTCCAAGGCCCTCCAGGAGCCACCCCGCCTGCTCTTGACTCTCCCTTCCCATGACTCTTCCCCACCCAACTGATCATCTTCCATTTCTTAGAAGAAGTTTAATTCTTGATTTTCCTGCTGTTCAGAGCATTACTTCTCTGGTTCTTCCAAAGGTAAACAGTGGTTTAAATGTTACTTCTTCAGAAAAGTGTTCCATAATCATTAGCGATGGTCCTCATCGTTATTCTCTACAGCAGAACTCTGATTCCATCTAGCACTCGATTGCCCTTACTTTATTCATTTTGTTGACTTTCTGTTTATTAGCTCTCTGGTCTAGTAGACTATACATCCCATGAGGGTAGGAACTACATCTGTATGATTCACTGTTGTATCCCTAGCACTAACCCTACTGTCTGGCCTAACTTAGACTCCCCGTTAATATCTGTGGAATGAATGAACAACACAGAGCTTAGCAAAGGTTCCATAGTATGTTTATAATAATGACTAATTTTTGTTACCACCACAAATACATTTAAAGAATGATTATTAGATCCAAAAAAGTTTCTTACAATTAGAGATGTGGTGTCTTAAAAGCATTTTATATCCCATCAAGTAATTAAAAAGTGTGTCTAGCGTCTTCATCTCCCTACCTGTTATCAGTGTGCTGCCTCTCTCAAGAATGTCACTTTTCCATGGTCGGATCCTTAGATTTGATTTCTTATCAATGTTTTAGGAATAGAAGGAAGCCAAAGTACAACTCTTTGTGTAGCCACGTATTACTCCCTATGGTATGTATCTCTTCCTCTTCTTCTTTTTTTTTTCTTTTTTTCTCCTTGAGACGGAGTTTTGCTCTTGTTGCCCAGGCTGGAGTGCAATGCATGATTTTGGCTCACTGCAACCTCCACCTCCCGGGTTCAAGTGATTCTCCTGCCTCAGCCTCCTGAGTAGCTCGGATTACAGGCACATGCCACCACGCCCAGCTAATTTTTGTATTTTTAGTAGAG
>NW_012101676.1:1245007-1255007 GCF_000951045.1 Mandrillus leucophaeus | reverse complement strand
TCTATTCTCAATGACAATTTCATTTTTCTAGATATCACCAGTTCTTTAAAGAATCTCTTCTTCACTCTATGCCATGTAATAAAAAAATTAGCAAGACATAATTCTTGTGGGATGACATAAATGTTTTTAAAACATCCTATAAGTTAAAAAAAAAATTGTTATATCAACATGTTTATAATGAAAACAAGAATGAGATACCACTATATACCTATTAGAAGGTGAAAATCCCAAATTCTGACAATACCAAATGCTGACAAAGATGTGAAACAACAGGAACTCTACTGGTGGGAATGTACAATTCCACTCAGAAGACAGTTGACAGTTTCGTACAAACCTAAACATACTCCTACCATACGATCCAGTTTACCGCTGTCCTTGGCATTTGCCCAGACGGGTTGAAAAGTTATGTCCACACAAAACCCTGCACATGGGTATTTATAGAAGCATTATTCATGATTGTCAAAACTTGAATGCAACCAAGATATCCTTCAGTAGGTAAATGGATAAAGGAGCTGTGGGTACATCCAGGCAACACAATATTATTCAGCGCTTAAAAAGAAATGAACTACCAAGCCACGAAAAGACGTGGAGGAAACTCAAATGCATATTGCTAAGGGAAAGATGCTATCTGAAAAGGCTGAATACTGTATGAGTCTAACTGTAAGACATTCTGGTTATGGCAAAATCATGGAGACAGCAGAAAGATCAATGGTTACTAGGGGTTATAGAGGAGGGAGAGAGACAGGGAGGGATGACCAACACCAAGATGTAAAACCAAGGGTAAACTCTAATATAAACTATGCACTTTGAGTAGTAATAATGTGTTCATATAGGTTCATAAGTTGTAACAAAATGTACCACTCTGGTGGGGGAGTTGCTAGTGGGGAAGGCTACGCAGGTGTGGAATGGGGTATGTGAGAACTCTCTGTATTTTCTGCTCAAACTTCCTGTGAACCTAAAACTGTTCTAAGAAATAAAGTCAATTAAAAATATTAACAATTATCCTTACATGAAAGGCTTATTGGTCATTTTTCCCTCCTTTGTACTTTTCAGGTTTTCCAAGTTGTGGTTTGTGGGTTTTTTTGTTTGTTTGTTTTTGTTTTGTTTTGTTTTGTTTTGTTTTTATCACAGAGGGCAGGGCAAGTTTGTAATCCCAGCACTTCGGGAGGCCGAGGCTTAAGCTGAGTTTAAGACCAGTCTGGGCCGGGCACGGTGGCTCAGGTGTGTAATCCCAGCACTTTGGGAGGCCGAGGCGGGTGGATCAGGAGATTGAGACCATCCTGGCTAACACGGTGAAACCCCATCTCTACTAAAAATACAAAAAATTAGCCAGGCGTGGTGGTGGGCACCTGTGGTCCCCATTATTCCGGAGGCTGAGGCAGAAGAATCGCTTAAACCCGGGAAGAAGCAGAGGTTGAGTGAGCCAAGATCACACCACTGCACTCCAGCCTGGGTGAGAGCAAGATTCTGTCTCAAAAAAAAAAAAAAAAAAAAGACCAGCCTGGGCAACATGGCAAAACCTTACCTTTACAAAGAAACACAAAAATTAAGGCCGGACATTGTGGTTCACGCCTGTAATTCCAGCACTTTGGGAGGCCGAGGCAGATGGATCACCTGAGTCAGGAGTTCGAGATGAGCCTGGTCAACGTGGTGAAACCCCAACTCTACTAAACACAAAAATAGCTGGACATGGTGGGGTGTGCCTGTAATCCTAGCTACTCGAGAGGCTGAGGCAGGAACATCGCTTGAACTGGGACCTGGGAGGCAGAGGTTGCAGTGAGCCGAGATCACGCCATTGCCCTTCAGCCTGGGCTACAGAGCGAGACTCTGTCTCAAAAAAACAAAAAACAAAAACAGAAAATTAGCTGGATGTGGTGGCAGGCGCCTGTCGTCCTAGCAGTCGGGAGGCTGAGGTAGGAGGATCGCTTCAGCCCAGGAGGTGGAGGCTGCAGTGAGTCATGATCATACCACTGACTCCAGCCTAGGCGACAGAGTAAGACCTTGTTGAAAGAAAGAAAAAATAGGCCGGGTGAGGTGGCTCACTCCTGTAATCCCAGCACTTTGGGAGGCCAAGGCGGGCAGATCACGAGATCAGGAGTTCGAGACCAGCCTGGCCAATATGGTGAAATGCCGATTCTACTAGAAGTACAAAAATTAGCTGGGCGTGGTTGCAGGCGCCTGTAGTCCCAGCTACTCAGGAGGCTGAGACAGAAGACTCGCTTGAATCCGGGAGACTGAGATTGCAGCGAGCCGAGATCACACCACTGCGCTCCAGCCTGGGTGACAGAGCGAGACTTCGTCAAAAAAAAAAAAAAAAGAAAAGAAGGAAGGAAGGAAGGAGCGAGATTGAAAAAAAAAAGAAGGAAGAAAGGAAGGAAAGAAAAAGAAAGAAAGGAAGAAAAAGAAAGAAAGAAAGAAAAGACGTGGTGGCTCACACCCATAATTCCAACACTTTGGGAGATTTAGGTGGGAGGATTACTTAAACCCAGGAGTTGGAGACCAGCCTGGACTGTTAACATAGTGAGACCCCTTCTCTACAAAATAAACAATAAAAAAATTCAGCTGGGTATGGTGGCACGTGCCTGTGGTCCCAGCTACTTAGGAGGCTGAAATAAATAAATAAATGATTTTTTAAAATTAAAAAAATTAAAACCATTGTGTACATATTACCTTTGGAGGTAGGGAAAAGTATTAAAAACTTAATGTAATGATTCAAAACTTTCAGATCAGCTTAATTTTATATTTTAATCTTTTAGTGAACAGCTACTGGCAAATTAAGTTTAGCCTAAAACTACCTGCTTACATATTTTAAGTTTGGCCTAAAAGTTTCCCCTTACAGAGTGAACTGCAACCAGCTGGATATGTAAACAGAATGTAACCTATTCTTGTACCAGTCACGGAGTTTTGGCCAATCACAGGCAGCCAGCTGTTCAAACCATGTTGAAATAAGGCAAATGACAAGCTCTAACCAATCAGGATGTTTTTGGGCCTCATTTCTATTTTCTTTAAGTCACTTTCCTTTTTCTACCCATAATTCTCTTTGAACACATAGCCCCTGCAAAGTCATTCTGAACCTCTTCTGGTTCCGGGTCCTGCCAAATTAGCAAATCATTCTTTGCTCAATTAAATTGTTAAATTTAATTTGTCTAAAGTTTTGGTTTAACACTACCCAGTACAGAAATTCACTAAATAACAGTTGACAATATAAGGGGTCCTTTCAGCTCATTATTTTATAAAATCATAGAATTTATTGCTGGAAAGGATCTCGTAAATAATCTAACCTTCCCCCTTAAAATTTGCTTCTGTTTTGCAGTGAGTACCTCTAAAGCAAGCTTGTCCAACCAGTGGCCAGCAGGCGGCATGTAGCCCAGGATGGCTTTGAATGCATGTGGTCCAACACAAATTTTGTAAACTTTCTTAAAATGTAAGATTTTGTGTGTGTGTGTGATTTTTAGATTTATTTTGGCTCATCAGCTATCATTAGTGTGTTTTATGTGTGGCCCAAGACAATGATTCTTCCAGCGTGGGCCAGGGAAGCCAAAAGATTGGACACCCATGCTCTAAAGCTTAGATGGAATTTGGTGGGCTATGCTGCCTGGGAGATAAATGAATAACAAGAAAGCACGGGTAACAACAGCAAAAACAGACAAATGAGATACATTAAAAAGCTTCTGTATAATAAAGGAAACAATCAAGAGAGTGAAGAGACAACCTATGAAATGGGAGACTGTATTTACAAACCATATGTCTGATAAGGGGTTACTATCTACAATATATAAGGAACTCAAATAACTCAATAGGAAGACAGCAACCCGATTTAAAAATGGGCAAAGGGGCTAGACGCGGTGGCTCACTCCTGTAATCCCAGTGCTTTGGGAGGCTGAGGCAGGTGGATTAGTTGAAGTCAGGAGCTCAAGACCAGCCTGGCGAACGCGATGAAACCACATCTCTACTAAAAACGCCTGTAATTCCAGCTACTTGAGAGGTTGAGGCAGGAGGATCGCTTGAACCTGGGAGGTGGGTGTTGCAGTGAGCTGAGATGGGGCCACTGCACACCAGCCTGGGTGACAGAGCTAGACTCTATCTCAAAAATAAAATAAAATAAAATAAAATAAAATAAAAAAGACAGACAAAAGAATACACATGCTGGCAATGATGTGGAAGAAAGGGAACCCTTGCACACTGTTGCTGGGAATGTAAATTAATAGTGATGATGGAAAACAGCGTGATGGTTTCTCAAAAAAATAAATTGACTACCATATGATCCAGTAATTCCGCTAGTGAATATATACCCAAAGGAAGTGAAATCAGTTCTTTCAGGTGGTGCCTATACTCTCATGTTCATTGCAGTATTATTCACAATAGCCAGGATACGGAATCTACGTTAAGTGTCCATCAACAGATGAATGGATAAAGAAAATGTGGCATATATACACTATGGAATACTATTCAGCCTTAAAAAGAAGGAAATCCTATTGTTTGTGACAACATGGATGAACCTGAAGGACAGTATGTTAAGTGAAATAAGCCAGGCACAGAAAGATAAATACCACATAATCTCACATATTACGAACTCATAGAAGCAGAGCGTAGAATGGTGATTACTTGGCGCTGGGGTGGTGTCATGGGAGTTTGGTGGAATTTAGAGGATATGGGTCAAAAGATAGAAGTTTTAGCTACATAGGAGGAAGCTCAAGATAATGTACACCGTATTGTGCAACAAGGTGTTTAAAATCAATAACAGTATATTGTATTCTTGAAAATAGCTGAGAGTAGATTTTTAAGTGTTTCTACCACAAAAAATAACAAGTATGTGAGGTTATGCCTATATTATTTAGTCATTGCACAAGGTATATATGTTTCAAAACATTGTGTTGTATACAGTAAATATATTCAATTTTTTGCCAATTAAAATAAATACATTTGATTTAACAAGAGAAACACGGGAGGACTCTTATTCCAGTGTGAACTGATAAGGAAGAGTGAAGGGCAATGTTTCTTAAGACTATAGGTGCAAACACTTTTTATTACTCAATAATAAAGCCACAGGAACTCAGAGGAAAGGAATACTTACAATAAACTGGAAAAATGAGATGGGGTTGGTTGGAGGCATTGGGATCCCAAAGGATGAGAAGATTATAAGGAGAGAAGAAGGGATTTTCCTTTAAGGGCCTAGGATGTACAATTCCCTCAGTTCACTGAAGAAACTGAGGCTCAGAAAGTGGAGGGTCACTACTATGGTTTGAATGTTTGTCCCCTCCACAGCTCATGTTGAAATGTAATTGGTATTGTGATGGTATCAAAAAGTGAGACCTTTAAGAGATTCGAGCCCTCATGAACGGATTAATGCTGTCATCAGGGAAGTAGGTTTCCTTATTGCAGGACGGGGCTTGCCCCTTCTTGCTCTTACTCTCATCCTCTCTCAGTCTTTCAGACATGTGATGCCTTCCTTGATGTTATGACATAGCAAGAAGGCCCATGACAGATGCCAGCACCTTGATATTGGACTTCCCTGCCTCCAGAATGGTGAGTCAGTAAATTTCTGTTACTGATAAATTACCCAGTCTTAGGTATTCTGTTATAGAAGCACTAAATGAACTAAGACAGTCACAAAGCTAACAAGTAGTGGAATTAGCATTAACTTCACCTCTGCATACTTTTCCAGGCATTGTTAATAAGCTTCATTACTCTTTCATAAAGTGTAAAACATGTTGATAGGAAAGCATAAGTATTTCATATATTTAGGAAGAATGGCAACTTAAATCTCTATTTGTAAAATTTCAATCTATATAGGCTGGGCGCGGTGGCTCATGCCTGTAATCCCAGCACTTTGGGAGGCCAAGGCGGGCAGATCAGGAGGTCAAGAGATCGAGACCATCCTGGCCAATACGGTGAAACCCTGTCTCTACTAAAAACACGAAAACTAGCTGGGTGTGGTGGCGCGTGCCTGCAGTCCCAGCCACTCGGGAGGCTGAGGCGGAAGAGTTGCTTGAACCCAGGAGGCAGAGGTTGCAGTGAGCTGAGATTGCACCACTGCGCTCTAGCCTGGCGACAGAGCAAGACTCTGTTTCAAAAAAAAAAAAAAAAAAAAAAATTCAATCTATGGTTCATTTGAGATTACTCTCAGTTTCTGATATCATCTTATGTTTTTTCAACTGATTTAGGACTTAAATTTATCCATGACTTGCTCTCTGCAGAGTAGTATTTTTCAAACCACAGTTTGTAAGCCATGAAATGAACTTGGTGTATTGCAACTATTATTTATTTATTTAAAAATAAGGACTAAAACTGTATAGACTAGATTTAAATATACTAGAATGGATAATATTAAAATGCATCTAAGACAGTGAAAGGTAATTATTCCATGAATCCTGTGTTTCAGTCATATAGTCACGTATCTAGTAGGGGTTTGTACTGGGTGCTGATGTACAATGCCTATCCCAGTAGTTATCATGGTCAAAAAAAGTTTATCTGCCACTGATCTAAAATGCATTATTTAGTGCTATGTTTAAAATTTTTTCAGATGACATGTTTAAGAGTTAAAATTTAAGAATGAAGACAAAGCTATCTAGAGAGGCCGTATAATGAGGTGGTTAATGGCATGGATTCTGGAGCCAAGAATCCTAGGGCCAAGGAACTTCACCCTTTCTCCACAACTATGAAGGAAAATTATAGATTTTTGGTTGCTATAATATCAAACATCAGTATAAGCAAATTATGAATGTCAACGTCTTAAAACTAACAATTTTTATTTAAAATTCTTATTTTTGAATCCTATGACAAGCATCCTACCGAGTTGTACTTTATTTATATATCAATAAGTAATATTAAACTGGTTTCAGTCTTTGTTCCTTCTCTCATAGAAAATTTTATAATTTTATTCACTGTTTCCATTGTTAAAATATTTTTTTTTTTTTTTTTTTTTTCATTTTGAAACAGGGTCTCACTCTTTTGCCCAGGCTGGAGTGCAGTGACATGATCTTAGCTCACTACAACCTCTGCCTCCCTGGTTCAAGCAATTCTCCCACTTTAGCCTCCTGAGTAGCTGGGGCTACAGGCATGCACCACCCTAAGTTTTGTATTTTTTGGTAGAGATGGGGTTTTACCATGTTGGCCAGGCTGGTCTCAAACTCCTGATCTCAAGTGATCCACCTACCTTGGCCTCCCGAAGTGCTGGGATTACAGACATGAGCCACTGTGCCCAGCCCCAAACTGCTTGATTTAGTTACTGCAATTATTATTATTATTATTTGGATTATACGGTAGCATAGTATTGGTGGTAGAGATATCAATATAGTCCTAGTAGAATATTATAATTTTTTTTCTAATATTTCATTGAGTCAAGTATAAATGATAAAAACAACTAAAATTTACTGAGGTCTACGTTAAGTGAGGTGCGAGGTGCAAGTTTTTATACATGTGTGCTCGTTTCACCCCCTAAAAAACTCTATGAAAGAGGAATTATCTACATTTGACACATGAGGAACCGATCAGAGGCTTAGAGAAGCTTACGCATGACTAAAAGCATCTAGCTACTTGCTAGTTGTGGGTAATGCCAGAAGTCAGATGGGGGCAGTCTGGCTCTTTAAGCTGAGCCCAGAGTCAGTAATGCTACATCTCAATGAATGGTGAGCTCTTGGTCTTCGAAATGCAATTAAACCTAACACTTTTGTATAACTTTCACAGAAGTTACTTGGTCCTTACAACAACTCTTTTTTTTGAGACAGAGTCTTGCTCTGTTGCCCAGGCTGGAGTGAAGTGGCGCGCTCTCGGCTCACTGTAACCTCTGCCTCCTGGGTTCAAGTGATTCTCCTGCCTTAGCCTCCCAAGTAGCTGGGACTACAGGCGGGTGCCACCATGCCCAGTCACAACAACTCTTTATTACTTTATTTTACAAATAAGGAAATGGACTCAGAGAGAAGGTAACTTTCTGAGGTTCTGAGTGGCCAGATACTTGAAATACAAGTCTTTTGCTCATGTCTTGCAGTTGCCTCTTGGATGTCCGGTATGCTTTTTGACAGGTACAGAATAGATTCATACACACACACACAGTTTTAGTTGTGGATTTATTGAGATATAATTTACATATCATGCAATTCACTCATTTAAGGTATCCTGTTCAGAGGTTTTTAGTACATTCAGAGTTGTGCAATCATTTCAGTCAATTTTAGAACACTTGAGTCACTCCATCAAAAAACCTCGTAACTTTTAGCTACCATTTTCTACTCCCCACTTTTCCAGTTCTGGGCAACCAGTAATCTACTTTCTATCTCGGCCGGGCGTGGTGGCTCAAGCCTGGAATCCCAGCACTTTGGGAGGCCAAGACGGGTGGATCACGAAGTAAGGAGATCGAGACCATCCTGGCTAACAAACCCCTGTCTCTACTAAAAAAATACAAAAAATTAGCCGGGCGTGGTGGCGGGCGCCTGTAGTCCCAGCTACTCGGGAGACTGAGGCAGGAGAACGGCGGGAACCCAGGAGGCGGAGCTTGCAGTGAGCTGAGATCCGGCCACTGCACTCCAGCCTGGGCGAAAAAAAAAAAAAAAAAAAAAAAAAAAAAATCTACTTTCTATCTTTACAGATTTCCTTATTCTAGACATTTCCTGTAAATGGAATAAAATATTGAGTGGTCTTTTGTGTCTTGTTTATTCACTTAGCATAATGTCTTTAAGGTTTGCCCATGTTGTAGCGTATATCAGAACTTCACTCCTCTTTATGTCTGAATAATATTCCATTGTATGGATGTACCACATTTTGTTTATCCATTCATCAGTTGATGGACATTTTAGGGATGTTGGAAATTATGAATGCTGTTATGAACATTCAAACATTTATTTTTAAAATTACTTTTATGTAAAATTAAGTCTGCTTTTAACATTATGACAAATACTTTTTTCCTAGTTCTAAATTCTCAACGAAAATTCTCCCTGGTATCAGACTAGCAAACCAATGAACAGTTTCATGGACAAATGTACCTGAATGAACTAAAAAAGTGCATATAAATACCATAATTAGCACAGGTGCTCATTAGTTATATAAAACAGCAATAACACTAGGGAATTAGTAGCAGTATAGAGCTCCAACTGAACAGTACATGGCAACCCAATCTATCATTTAAGTTTATCACAGAGCTTATTTGGAAGTATGTCTACTTTACTCTTCTAAATATAAACTCAATGAGCTGAAGCTGCTGCAATAGGAGCTGGCAGCAGAAAAGGGATGGTGCAAGTTTTCACCAAATTATTACAATTTGGTAGTAGAGGATGTGTCTGTTTTGATGATAGTGGCTGTTTTTGTTGTGATGTTTCTGTTGTGATGATAGTTTTTCAGTCTAAAACAGTACTGTGTAATATAAAATCTTTAGAGGCTATTTTAGTGTATTTAAAACTAAAAAATTTTAGTTACAAAAGTTTCCTAAAAATTAGTGATACTTTTTGAAAAGCTGGTTCAAGTACGTTTTATTAATGTTTTTCAGTAAAAAAGAACAGTGTATTCAAGGTATTTAGTACAAGGTGGAAAGCCTACTTGATTTATTTTTTAATGAGTGACTGAATTCAACTTCTAGATTTCCTCTGTGAAGTTGCGTCTATTAGTTTAAACATCAGTCTTTCATGGGTGATTAACTTCACTGAAAACTTCATGTTCATCAATCTCGTGTTGAACTTGAAACTGTATTATCATACATCTGTTTATTAATAGGCAATGGTGTCAGATAATGGTGAAATTGAGAAGTCGCCCATCCATTTGGGTGGGAAAATAACCAACACCCTCAGTTGTAATCCCACTAAGAACCGCCAGGGCGAGAAGCAAGCGGCACCGCTGCCATCTTTACGTGAGTCTTGGAAATGGTTCAGCACCATGACGTCCGCCGAAGACGTAGGTGTAGACGAGGAACAAAAGAGAAGACCCCTCGTGGAGGTGGCCTGTGGGGCCCGCCCTCCCCGGGCGCCCGTCGCCGTCTGTCCCGCTCCCCCAGGGGCCGCAGCGGGTGCTCCCCGCG
>NW_012101676.1:1240114-1243163 GCF_000951045.1 Mandrillus leucophaeus | reverse complement strand
GCTCTTCTCTTCCTCGGCGCTGCGCTGCGCGGCTCTTGCTCCGCACGTATTGTTTGGCTGGGTCTCTAATGGCGGACGGGGAGGCAGCGCTGCCGGTCGCCGACTGCAGGGGGGGGCAAACCTC
This sequence comes from Mandrillus leucophaeus, assembly GCF_000951045.1. NCBI lineage: Eukaryota > Metazoa > Chordata > Mammalia > Primates > Cercopithecidae > Mandrillus > Mandrillus leucophaeus. The sequence goes on along the minus strand of NW_012101676.1, from coordinate 1,243,039 downwards.
GGGCCCAGGGCAACTGCTTGGGGCAAATGTGGGCGATATCGGCCCAGCGGTGACGCGAGCCGCCCCTTACCTCTGAATTGGTACTTGGAGTGACGGGGATGACGCTGGGTGGGCGAATTTAGGAGGGAATACAAATCCCTTGCTGGCGTCGAGGCAACGTTTTCCCTTCCCCCCTCCCTTCCCGGGAGCAGGCTCAGTGTCCTCAGGCCCCCTCCCTTCCAGATTTTGCCTTTCACATGGGTTTTGGCCCCAGATACACATTTTGCGCTGTTTTGCCCCACTTACGCAGGAGGGGGCTATTGTGCGCGTGGTGGGGTAATAATAGAAGAACCGAACCTCCTTGACCTCTTATTCCCTTCTCTGCCTCCTTCTGGCAGAAAGGGTTGGTTTCTCCCACCAGGTTGTGTGTTCTTGATACATTTTTCTTTTTTCCTCCTGTCCCAGGACCAAGAATCGCCTTCAGCCCTGTCCGGTGCATCCTTGGCAGAAAGTGAGGAGGAAAACACCCCCATTGTGAGTCCTTTGCCCCTCATTTGTTGCTAATAGAGGACATTGTCAGGTTGTAGGGGTTCAGCTACGGGACCTGGCCCTCCCAGTTGTTTTGAGGGGGAGGAGCTTTCCCTTGGGTGGCAGCTGCCCCCAGGGCGAAGCCTGGGTAATGGCTGGTGAGGCAGCTGGGAGTGGGCGCTGCTGTTTCCACCGCTGCAGACATCGCTCCTGCTGCTGCAATACCAACCTCAGCAACCAGACGACGGGCTTCTGCAGCTGCTCACGTTACCGGGGAGGAGGGGTGGTGCGAAGGAGGGCATATTTCTGGTGCCCTCTAGAGTTCCAAAATGGGAATTAAAGTTATTTCTTGTTGAATGCTGTGCATGCAACCTTAACATTTTTTCTTCCTTAAACAATGGCTAATTGATTGAAGGAATTGGAAACATAGAAATAATCATTTATATTTTTGTTTATGCCTATTGGAAACGCAAGTTTTGACACTTACGGTTCGTGAGTTGTTAGATCTTTTTTCATTTATTTGCTTACGAAAGGGATGGAGTCCACTCCTCTAGTGCTATCTTGTTCAAGTAGTAGGCTGACCAGTCCAGTGTACTGATCTAGTTACTTTCTTCGTTCCCCGTCTTCCGTGTTGATCATCTTTCACTTAGCGATCGTTTTTGAATGTGTTACCTGAGAATTATTTTATTTGTTGGTTTTAAGGCAACCATGTAATGTGCTGGAGAGGAAGATGAAGATAGCCAGTCATATTTTCCTTCAGGCAATTGAAACTAAACAAAGTATCTGAAGTCAGCACTCTGGATACATTATATTTCTGGAGCCCATTGACAGTTGATATTGTAACTTGTAGCTCCCTGTCAGAGTCAGAGATGAGTTATTTACGCTTAAGTATTCAGTCCACATGGTTTAAAAAATAGTTAATTGATAAGTGTTTGCTGAATATACATTGTGAAGGATGATGTGAGAATAGTAACTTGTATTAAATATACATCGTTCTAGGCTCAGTCCAGGACACTTTCTTTTAATCTTAGCAAGTAGCCCACAGGGTAATACGAATGGCATGTATTGAGCCCTTATTGTATGCTAGCCCGATTCTAAGTTTTTTTTTTTTTTTAATGGAAACTTTAAATTTTACGTGTAAGAATAGTGTACTGACTCTCCATGTACCCATCATTCACATTCTAAAATTATCAATACGTGCCCGCACTAATTTTTAATGTATTAAGTAATTTAATTATCATGAAAACCCAGTGATGTTGATAACCACAGTTATCAATTAGATTTTTATACTGCCTTGTTTCAAAACTAACGGGCTGTTTGGATCAGAATTAACATAGTCTCTTTTTCCATGTGTCTGTACAATTTACAGTCTGTAATTGTTTTCTAAGTACTGCTAACTTGAATGACTATAACTTCTCTATATAGAGTTTGAAGTTCATCTCAGGCGTCAGATCATTCAAATATAGTGAATCAAGGTTAGATCTTTCAAATGGATGGAAGATGCTTATCGCTGCATATTTTCACAAAAGATTTACCTTTCTAGGATTTTTTTTCTTTGTTCTTATGTTGATAGGGGAAGCTTGATAATTGGTTATGTTTAGTAGATATTTGGAGACGAGGAACATAAAAAATGTAAAATCAGTACTTTTCTGTAATGCCAATATATGTATACTAATGGGAAGCAGTGCTGCTTTTACATAACCAGAATGTGGTTCTTGCTTTGCTTAACAATTTAGCTTAGAATTGAACATTTCTTTACTTAAAAACAGCAACTAGTGATGCTGTTATGTGCTAGACAGTAAGATGAAGATAACCTGATGATTTTTAATTGGCCTTGACTAAATAAATACTTTTATTATACAGTAGGAACATATGTGAGTGCTTTTACATCTATTTACAAAGTATTTTGACAGTTAAAACTACTTTGAATATTTATGGCATCTTTCTTTAGTGCATCCTTAATAATATCTATTCCCTCTCACCTATCCTTTTAAACTGTTGGGAGAAAGATATAAAGTGGTCCCTGCTTTTCCATGGGCTGGGCTTTTGTATTTCATGTGGTGAGACAACCCTGAATCACTCAGGTATGACATATACACTGACGTATGAACATTTTTAACTTCTGTGTGGATAGAGAGGTTATATTGCCTTTGAACAACAGTTTTTATTTTTCAGTTTTATTGTATTTTGCCCTTGTTTGAGGTACGGAGGTGTACAAACTTAATACATTTGAGACAAAGTGAATCTTTACCTTCAGTCAGATGCTCTGGTATTAATGTGATGGGAAGAATAGGTATGAAATGCTGAAACTCTGGTGTTAAAAGGCATGGTATAATTAGAAATGTTATATTTTCTGTCTCTTTAGCATTAATATGTTTCCATCCCATTTGATAATATTGTTAATATATACATCATAAT
>NW_012101676.1:1233271-1236019 GCF_000951045.1 Mandrillus leucophaeus | reverse complement strand
GAGTGCAGTGGCCGGATCTCAGCTCACTGCAAGCTCCGCCTCCCGGGTTCACGCCATTCTCCTGCCTCAGCCTCCCGAGTAGCTGGGACTACAGGCGCCTGCCACCTCGTCCGGCTAGTTTTTTGTATTTTTTAGTAGAGACGGGGTTTCACCGTGTCAACCAGGATGGTCTCAATCTCCTGACCTCGTGATCCGCCCGTCTCGGCCTCCCAAAATGCTGGGATTACAGGCTTGAGCCACCGCGCCCGGCCCCAGATCAAAAAGTTCTAATGCAGGTCTCCAATATATAAGACTTACAAAGCTGTCAATGAGAAAAATTGCTGTTGGATAAATCCATGAATTTGAGTGCAGCAATCTGAGTAACAGTTGCAGCTTATTTTCATATTTTATTTTGGTTGTATATCAGCAAGAATTTTTTATGTAGTTGGAGTTGCCCATTTTTATATTTGCAACCTGGTTTTTAAAATGAAGTCACTTTGTAGTCTTAGATGTCTTTTACTAAAATAGACATATGAAAAGGATCTTTATGGTCATCACCAAATGCTTGGCAACAAGATGAGTTCATCATTTTAAAATGTGTTGGATTATAACACATTTGAACATATCTGTTGTTTTCGTGCATATTTTAAGATATATTAATTTTTTTTGAATTGAGCTTTACGCAGTACTTGAAGCACTTCTGTGGAGCTGCAGAATGAATTTTCATAAACATTTTTAAACTTTTTATTAAAGAGTTTTAAAAATGATGTGCAGAGAGGTTAGCAGAATCACTTGATTAGTATGACTTTGGGATTTGTTCTTAGTACTGTTTTATTTTTAACTTTATAACAGTCCATTGAAAATTAGAAGTAATAAATTTTAAGAAAAATCAATGCTCTTTAATTTGAAAGAAGGCTATAGCTGTTGAGTTTTATTTTTACTGATTTGATTAGTGTTCTGTAAGTATTCGTGTTTGCTATTTCAAGAAATGACGTAAGAGTAAACTGGTTGGCCGAGCTCAGTGGCTCACGCCTGTAATCCCAGCTTTGGGAGACTGAGGTGGGTGGATCACCTGAGGTCAGGAGTTCGAGACCAGCCTGGCCAACGTGGTGAAACCCTCTCTCTACTAAAAATACAAAGATTAGCCAGGCATGGTGGTGGGCATCTGTAATGCCAGCTACTCAGGAGGCTGAGGTAGGAGAATCACTTGAAACTGGGAGGTGGAGTTTGCAGTGAGCCAAGATTGCATCACTGCATTCCAGCCTGGGCGATAGAGTGAGAGACTGTCAAAAAAAAAAGAGTAAACTGATTATTCACAGAAATAGGTAATGTATGTTTAATAGGTCGGTTTTTTGTAGAGACAGGGACCCGCTTTGTTGTCTCCTGGACTCCTGGACTCAAGCGATCTTCCTACCTTGGCCTCCCAAAGTGTTAGGATTATAGGTGTAAGCCACCATGCCTAGCCAGTAGGTTGGGATTTTTAAACTTTTGCACACTTACGTTTTATTAATATAAGTTATCATCTTGTTTTTGTTTATTCTTAATTTAGACCCTTCTCTTTAATGTCAATAGGCTGCCAAGGATTAGGTTTTTCTCTCTTTTCCAGAGGGTTCCAGATTTTTTTTTTCTCTAGTGTTTTGCATTAAACTTACTTCTCTCTAGCCATGCATTTAGATTGGATAAGAAAAATACATAGCTATTTTAAGTAACATTGGGATGCACAGTTAGAAGTTGCAGACGGGATAATATTTGTAAAATGTGACTATAATACAGTGAGACAAATTCTTTTTACTTTATAGCAATGCATGTGTATATTACTCTCTGCCATAGTCACCTAGATACCGTCTCTGGACTTACTAGTGTAAGAATTGACAACTGAATTTTTGGGTTTTGTTACTTAACATTAAAAAATGACTTTTTCTTCTAATACTGGAATAGTTTTATAATCATTCCTTCCAAAGAGGTATGTCTTTTGCGTAGGAAGAGTAGTGTTTCTTGGAATATCAAGTTGGACTAGACAGAATGTTCAGGGTAATAATCAGGGGACTGATTCAACAAATTGGATATTACAACACCTGTTATATATTAAATAGTCATAAAAGATGTGTTCTGTTAATTATGGGCTGGCAGTTTCTTTGGCTCTGCTTGGAAGAGCATTTCATCTAGACTTAGTGAATTTTGTTTCTAGTTCTATAGAACTAAGGAAAGGTTTGGGTGGAAGTGAAAATATAAGTTAAATGAAAATTTTAGTTTATCCTCCTGTTTAGATTTGTACTTTTTTTCGTTCCAGGCTTGTCATATCTTATTTTAATCATTTTAATTATTTCTGGCTCTGATATGGTATCTGAATTCTTTTTTTTTTTTTTTGAAATGGAGTCTTGCTCTGTGGTCTAGACCAGAGTGCAGTAGCATGATCTCAGCTCACTGCAACCTCAGCCTCCTGGGTTCAACTTCAAGCAATTCTCCTGCCTCAGCCTCCTGTGTAGCTGGGATTACAAGTGTGCACCACCACGCCTGGCTAATTTTTGTATTTTTAGTAGATACAGGGTTTCACCATGTTGGCCAGCTGGTTTTGAACTCCTGAACTCAAGTAATCCACCTACCTGGGCCTGCCAAAGTGCTGGGATTACAGGTGTGAGCCACCGCACCAGGCCTGAATTCTTATATAATTCTATATTTGCTGCTTGTTTTTGTTTTTTTTTATTTTTGAGACGGAGTTTCTCTCTTGTTGCCCAGGCTTTGGAGTGCAATGGTACAATCTTGGCTCAA
>NW_012101676.1:1222413-1232636 GCF_000951045.1 Mandrillus leucophaeus | reverse complement strand
AGCTTTATAACTTTACTATGAATATTGTCTCACTTTATTTTGATTTTTGTCTGTCTTTTTTTTTTTTGAGACGGAATCTCGCTCTGTCCCCCAGGCTGGAGTGCAGTGGCCGGATCTCAGCTCACTGCAAGCTCCGCCTCCCGGGTTCACACCATTCTCCTGCCTCAACCTCCCGAGTAGCTGGGGCTGTAGGCGCCCACCACCTCGCCCGGCTAGTTTTTTGTATTTTTTAGTAGAGACGGGCTTTCACTGTGTTAGCCAGGATAGTGTCGATCTCCTGACCCAGTGATCCGCCCGTCTCGGCCTCCCAAAGTGCTGGGATTACAGGCTTGAGCCACCGCGCCTGGCCTGTCTGTCTTAATATTGTATAGTCCTGTTTCTTAGCCAAATAAGTGTTAACTCCTGCCGGGGAAGTCATTCCATCCTGTGTCTCTGTACGGTTTTACGTTGCTTATAGAAGAGAAGCTTCTGTTCCAGTTAGTCTCTCTTCCATGACACAGACTCCTGACTTCTGTTATTTCATGTTCTCTTTATTTGTATATCACATTGTCCTTTTTTTAAGGACCTTACTCTTCTGTTTTCATTCAGTCTTCATTTCATTCTTCTAGACTTACCTGTTCAGTCTTTCATTTCATTCTTCTGGACTTACCTGTTCATTTGTCTTCCTTTTCCTAACTCCTTTTGCATTTTTTTTAAAAAAAGGATCGCAGTATCTAGTAGCATCCTATATAAAAGTCTGATTATACTTTGCTTTTAGGGGGTACGTTTCCAAATTATAATAAACTTGTGTATTTGGTGAGATCATGATATGTGAGTGTGGTTCTAGAGATATATAAGGGCCACACATGGAAAGGGAACTAGTGAGTACTAACAGAAGATTGGAAGGATAGCGACTTAATTTTGCAGATTTTCTGCCAAAAAAAGCCATTTTTCTCATTGTAGCATGACATGAGTTGGAGTCATACAGATTCAGGCTTAAATCTGCCCTGCTCATGAAGGGAGTTTTGGGGTAATAGAGTGTTCTATAAAACTGGATTGTGGTGATTGTTGCATAAGTATATACATTTAATACATTTGTCAAACCCTTCACTTAAGTAAATTTTACTACATGTATATTGTGCTTTAATATAACTATTAAAAACAATTTTGCTCCAGTATTTACCAGTTTGTGATATCAGGCAAGTCATGTAACCTCTGAGCTGTAGTTCAGTCAGTTAACAAATGAGTATGGTAATGCCTGGTTTCCTGAGATTGTTGAGGTGAGGACTAAAAATAATACAGGGTATGCAGCTGGCATAGTAGGTGCTCAGTTAATAGCAGCTACAATTCTTAAACTGTTTGTATGGACCAAACATAATGAATTTGCTGCCACCACCTGGTATGGTAAACTTACTGTGTGCTCATCTGGTAATGCCTAGAAGAGTTTCTGTCTTTTTCTTCACCAACTTCCCTCTTCTGGCTTTTTCATTGGTCTGCAGTGCTTTATCCTCCATCGAGATAAAAATGGTTTATCCTCCAGAATCTCTGCATCTTTTTCTAATGATTTCTTCTTTTCCCTATACTTTTAGAAAGAAATCCACTGTCTGATCTGCACTCTCAACAATATAACAAATCTGCTCTTTTGAGGTCACTGGCTACCTAATTGCCAAATCTTTTAACTGTTTCTTTTGGTCTTAATTCTGTAACATTTAAAATTTTTACCTCCGAGGCTTAGTGTGGTCTCATAGTTATGACCACCTCCTTCACTTCCCCTCGCTAGACTTTCTTTTTTTTTCAGTTTTACTCTTCTTGCTCAAGCTGGAGCACAATGGTGTGATCTCAGTCCACTGCAACTTCCGCTTCCCAGGTTCAAGCGATTCTCCTGCCTCAGCCTCTCGAGTAGCTGGGATTACAGGTGCGCGCCACCACGCCTGGCTAATTTTTTTTGTGTTTTCAGTAGAAACGGGGTTTAACCATGTTAGCTAGGCTGGTCTCGAACTCCTGACCTCAGGTGATCTGCCCACCTCGGCCTCCCAAAGTGCTGGGATTACAGGTATGAGCCAGCGTGCCCGGCCTCCCCTCACTAGACTTTCTAATGTTGAGACCTTTAAGTGTTCTTTACTGTCATCTTTAGCTCTCTCTTATTTTGCTTTTAACTTTCACCTTAGTCTGTTAGAAAATGGAATTATTTACAAGGCAGTTTCTTCCTATTCTTGACTCCAATGTAGCTAGATTAATTTTTCCTAAAACTCAGTCTGATGACATCGCTTATTTCGCAAAAACTTGAGAAATTTCTGTTGGCATGTGAAATAAAATAAAAATTAAGCCTGGACTTAACCCTTAAAAATAAAAAATTAAGTAGGAAGTGTGTTACGTGTGTTTTTCATGTAAGTTCTCACTGTTCAGTTTAGAGAGTCATATAAGTGAGTAAATATAAACAAAATGTAAAACAAAGTGTCATAGGTAGTAAACAGAAGTGAATGAATATACGCATATCAAAAAGGACGTTTCTTAATATTTTGGTTATAAAAATAAAACATTCCCTTAAAATCTTTAGGCAGTAAAAAATATATGTGACATAGAAAATGAGAATTCCTGCCTAATTCCATTCTCCTTGAGACCAGTGTTTAAACTTTAAAATGTATTCTTATGATTTTCCATCTGGTCATCACACTAATAATTTGCATATATACTGTTCCTATCAACAATGGGCATATTCATCAAACTCTGACATCCTTGTTTTCCTTTCCCTGTGCTTAGGTTGCAGAAGTCTTTAGCTGATTGTTTGAATTCTAGTGGTCAGTTTATTAGACCCAGTTCACTAGTCTTAGTTCTAGCAGATGGGAAGATAATGTGGTATAATGAAAGGTATGTGAACTTTTTAGGTACAAACTTTGTGTGTGCCACCTACAGCTGTATGCCATAGGAGATTTACTTGACTGTGCAGAGTAATTTACTCAACTGCAAAATAGGATCATAATATAGTATAAGGTCTTTTCAAGGAACTTGTGATGAGAGTGCTGTCAAGCATGTTTTTCATAATTGGTAGTTATCGTGTGAGATGTATGATGAAATTTAGAGGCAAAAGTATAACTCAAGGTATGAAGGAAGGGATTGAATAAAAGAGATCAGCAAAATAGACTATTGAGGACTGCCTTCTTTAATTAAGATTTGTTGAGGGTTGCCTTCTTTGCTTCAGGCTCACTTTATTTACTAGATAATTTAAAAAATAAAAGCTATTGTAAGTGATAAGATTTTTTATTTTCTGAGATTTGTCTAATAAGGAAATTCTTATGCTCCATGCTCTGTATGCCTTTCACTTTGTTTTTTCTTTTTTAAAGCAATCAGTGAAACATTTGAACATATCAAGAAAAAAATGCTGGTTAAAAAAGAGTTTTGAGTCTTATGAAACAGAGGCAAGAGATTTTTACTTTGTAATAGTCTGTATTAGAGAAATAGATTCTTAGTACCTGAAGTCTGCCTTATTGGATCTGTGGTCTCATTTGCTTATTGATGCAAGTATTGTTGTTTCTTTAGGTTAGATGAGGTCTTAATCATGGAACATTTGAAGTCACGTAAAGAAGGTAATGTTTTTTTTAAAAGCCCTCTACTCCATCTGTTTAAACGTTACGGGAAATTTGTTATCGAAAACAGTCGTTACACAAGATCATAGATTTGGAATACCAACAAGTGGTCATAAGAATAAATGAATGTTTGATGATTTGTTTCCAAATTAACGTGTGTAGTTGAAGTTTATTTGTGCAGTTGTAGTTTTTAAACTATGTTTGGAGGAGGAAGTATGGGTTTATTTAACTTCCCTGGTAAAGGGGATCACAGGGATAGGGTATGATAACCTTTCATTAGGAACTAAAATCAGGTCATGTTACTACTAATTGTACTTACGTAGATGAATATAGAAGTAAAAAAAATTAGGACCAATGACAAAGGATAGAGATAATTATGTTTTAGCTTGTTTCATCTTTTGAGGTAGTTATTCTAATTTTCCATTTTATAACAGGGAAATGGGCTTGGGGGTGAAGTGATTGTCCTATGCACACAAGAAGAGAGAGCGCCAGAATTCACTGTGGGTCAGGGAGGAGTGAAATACCCGTCCCCCACACCCCGCAAAACAGGCATCTTCAAATCCCAGAAAGGTTATTTGTTAAAGAGAAATATTCATTCAGTAAATATTTATTGGCCAGGCTTTTATTAAGTTCAAGGATACAGTAAGAGGCAGTAAGAGCGTAGGTCTTTGCCTTCATGGACCATGCAGTCTTCTGGGGGTTACAGATTACAGATCACAAACATAACTGCAAATTGGATAAATGCAGCTGAGGAAATGAATATGATCTGAGAGTGCAGCAGGAGACACCTAATTGAGACCAGCGATGGATTAGTGGAGTGGTTGACACAGGAGAATCTTTCTTTGAGAGAGTGACATTTAAGCAGAGAATAGATGGAAGCGTGAAAAGGAGTCTTTCAGGCAGAGGAAGATCCTGAGATGAGGAGCTTGAACTCTTCCACAGCCTGAAGGAAGGCTTAGTTTAGTTTAGCTGAAGCTTAATGAGCAAGGTGGGGAAAAGTAGGGCTGAAAGTGAACCTAGATTGTAGGTAGGGATCAAATCAGACAGAAATATTACATACAGGTAAGGGGAGGAATTGTAAGCTTTCTGCTAAGTATACTGAAAAGCCATGTAAGAAGTGAATGTTGCAGTCTGATTTCATTTTTAGTTTATATTTATATATATATATTTTTTGAGATGGAGTTTTGCTCTTGTTGCCCAGGCTGGAGTGCAGTGGTGTGATCTTGGCTTACTACAACCTCCGCCTCCGGGGTTCAAGCGATTCTCCTGTCTCAGCCTCCCAGGTAACTGGAATTACAGGCATGCGCCACCACACCAGGTTAATTTTGTATTTTTAGTAGAGGCGGGGTTTCTCCATGTTGGTCAGGCTGGTCTTGAACTCCTGCTCTCAGGTGATCTGCCCGCCTCAGCCTCACAAGGTGTTGAGATTACAGGCGTGAGTCACCATGCCCGGCTGATTCATTTTTAAGAAGATCTTTAGATATTCTGGGGAATATCGTAGGTAATGTCAGTATCCCAGCAGAAAAATGATGGACTTCTCGGGCAAGAAGGATAGTAGTAGAGATGGGTAAAAGTGGACAATTTTGAGATTTATTTTGGAGTAGGATAAACACTTGATGATGGCAGTCTGTAGGGGAAGAAAGGAGAAAGAATTAAGAATGACCTCCAGGTTTCTATTATTGAGTCGCTAGACACAAAACATGGTGAAATGACAAAAACTGGAAGAGGTACAGATAAAAGGGGATAGAGCAAGTTAAAAAACAAAAACAAAAAAACCTAGATGTAGAGAGTAGGCAGTTTGGAGTTTTGAAACATCTTGATTGAGATAAAGTAAGGAGTTTAGGGATATTACGGTATTATTTTAAATCATGAGAATGGATGAGATTCCCAAAGAAAGTTAAAATTACTTGAAAGTACCTTGCAGTTAAATTTTGGTCCTATGGGAGAGAAGAAATTTTTTCTTACCTCTAGAAATTCTACACGCTAGAGATCTCTGAATGAAATAATTGATTTATTCATTTGTTTATTAGATCAAAGGAATTTTTGTTTAGACTGTGTCATAACCCTTGAATGGATTTTTAGTAGCTGAGTACTTGAATTAAATGGTTCCTATCATCTTCTAAAGCCAGACTAGCTTTGTTTTAGGTATCTAATAAAGATTACAGGCGTTAGCCACCGCGTCCAGCTACAAGTGTATATATTTATGGAATCTTTTTTTGCTATGTAAATTTTTTCATGTAATGGAGAAATCCATTTTATTATTGCAAGAAATAGGAATAACTATAACAAGAAGTATGCAAGACTTTAATGAAGGAAACTGTAAAACAATGCCGTAGGGAGGCCAGGCATGGTGGCTCCTGCCTGTAATCCCAGCACTTTGGGAGGCCGAGGCAGGTGAATCTCCTGAGGTCAAGAGTTCAAGACCAGCCTGGCCAACATGGTGAAACCCCATTTCTACTAAAAATACAAAAATTAGCTGGGTGTGGTGGCACATGCTTGTAGTCCCAGCTACTCAAGAGGGTGAGGCAGAAGAATTGCCTGAACTCAGGAGGCAGAGGTTGCAGTGATCCAAGATCACGCCACTGCACTCCAGGATGGGTGACAGAGCAAGACTTCATCTCAAAAAACAAACAGAAAAAAAACCCAACACAATACCATAGGGCGAGCTTATCCAGCCTGCGTCCCACAGGTCCCAAGCTGCCTAGAGGTCTTTGAATGTGGCTCAACACAAATTTGTATACATACCTTCTTAAAACATTGTGAGTTTTTTTTTTGCAATTTTTGTTGTTGTTTGCTCATCAGTTATCATTAATGTTAGCGTATTTTATGTGTGGCCCAAGACAGGTTCTTTCAGTGTGGCCCAGGGAAGCCAAAAGGTTGGACACCCTTACCATAGGGCGTAAAAGAAAACTTCACATGGAAAGGTGTGCCAGTGTCTGAATGGGAAGACTTCTGTAATGTAAAAAAGTTTAATTTGTCTCTGGATTAATCTCTTAAATTCAGTGAAACCCTGATCAAATTCTAGTATATTTGCATATGATACCGACTTTAAAAGGTAGAAGAGGATAAACAGTGAATCCTTCTGATTCATCTACACAATTTTCTTCCGTAGAGGCAAACCACTCTTGTCATTTTCTTGGACATTTATCCAGAGATGCTGTGTGTGGTGCATTTATGCATTGTTCTGTACCTTGCTGTTTATACTTAATTTATATGTGTGGTTGATCCTTATTAGCATGTAAATTCATTTAGCGTGGCTTCATTGTTTCGAAGTGCTGCATAGTATTTTGTTGTATGTCTTTGTCATCATTTTATCCATTTGTGTTAAGAGATATTTGGATTGTTTAAATGTTTTGATTTTACCATGAATATCCTTCTATGTTTGTTTGTTTATTTATTTATTTATTTATTTGAGATGGAGTCTTACTCTGTTGCCTAGGCTGGAGTGCAGTGGTGCGATCTCGGCTCTCTGCAATCTCTTCCTTCTGGGTTCAAGCAATTCTCCTGCCTCAGCCTCCCGAGTAGCTGGGATTACAGGTGCCCACCACCACACCCGGCTAATTTTTGTGTTTTTAGTAGAGGTGGGGTTTCACCACGTTGGCCAGGCTGGTCTCTAACTCCTGACCTCATGATCCACCCTCCTCGGCCTCCCAAAGTGCTGGGATTACAGGCGTGAGCCACTGTGCCTGGTCTGTTCTTTAAAATATGAGATAATGTATCTGTTGAATGGATGCCTACACGTGGAATTGCTTGGTCAAAGAAGTATTTTTTTAGTTGCCCTCTATAGAGACTGTACCAGTTAACAGAATGGGAGTCTTGCTACATGGGATATTGTTAAGACTTGGTGGGCCTTTGTTAATATAAGAGAAAAGTGGTGGCCTTTCCGAATTTAAGTAGTATTTTTGTAGATACATATTTAAGAGTGATTTTTTTTGTGTGTGAACTGTGTTTATTTTTTGTCCTTTATTCTATTTGATTGTTGGTTTATCTCACTGATTGTAGGAGCTCTTTGCCTTCATTTTATTACGAGATGACAAAAATTTTCTTTTCATAGGATATCATTGTTTTTGGTGTTTTTTCCCCCATATGGTGTCTTGTCTTTTCTAAAAAAAAAAAAAACCGTTAAATTTTGTTACCTTAAATTTGCCTTTTTTTTTTTTTTTAACCATTTTTAAGGGTCCACAATTTTGTGACATTAAGTACCTTCACAATTTCTTGTAAAAATCAGCATTATCCAGAATATTTTCATCATCCCAAATAGAAACCATATTCATTAGCATTCCTTGTCTCCCCTTCCTCAAGCCCCTGGTAACTTCTGTTCTACGTTTTGTATCGAACTACCTCATGAATGGAATCACAATATTTGTCCTTTTGTGTCTGGCCTGCTTCACTTAGCATGTTTTCAGAGTTCATCTATGTTGTAGTATGTATCAGAATTTTATTCATTGTTAAAGCTGTATAATATTCCCCTGTATATGTTTATCAACATTTTATTTATCCATTCAATTTTTGTTGGACACTCAGGTTGTTTTTACCCTTTGACCGTTGTGAAAATGCATCCGTGATCATTGTTGTACAAGTATGTATTTGAGTCATTGCTTTCAGTTATTTTGGGTTTGTATCTCAGTGAAATTGATAGGCCATAGATTAATATCCACATGTAACTTTGGGGAACCATTAAACTGTTTTCCACGGTGTGGTACCATTTACGTTTTTACCAGCAGTACACAAGCGTTCCAGTTTCTGAAGGTCTTTATCAGCACTTCTCTTCTCTTCTCTTTTTAAAAAACTTTTTCCTCCATTTTTAAAATTTATGTATGTAGGTATATATGTACAGCTGGAGTCTTGCTATATTGCCCAGGCTGGTCTTGAACTCCTGGCCACAATTGATTCTTTCACCTTGGCCTTCCAAAGCATTGGGATTACAGGTGTGAGCCACCACGCCTGACCTCCTTTTTTAGAAAAATAGCAATCCTGTGCTGGGCGCGGTGGCTCACGCCTGTAATCCCAGCACTTTGGGAGGCCGAGGTGGGCGGATCATGAGGTCAAGAGATCGAGACCATTCTGCCCAACGTGGTGAAACCCTGTCTCTACTAAAAATACAAAAATCAACAGACGTGGTGGCGCGTGCCTGTAGTCCAGGTACTTGGCAGGCTGAGGCAGGAGAATCGCTTGAACCCGGGAGGTGGAGGTTGCCGTGAGCCAGGGTTGTGCCACTGCACTTTTAGCCTGGCGACAGAGCGAGACTCACCTCAAAAAAGAAAAATAGTCCTATTGCGTGTGAAATGGTACTTTATTTTTTATTTTAAATTGTAAAAAAACCCATAAAATTACTATTTTCACCACTTTTAAGTGTTCAGCTCAATATTGTTAGATATATTCACATTGTCACACAGGAGATCTCTAGACCTTTTTTATTTTGTAAAACCAAAACTCTACCTACTAAACAACAGTTCCCCAATTATCTCTTCCTCCAGCCCCTGGTAACCACCATTTTACTTTCTGTTTATGAAATTTGACTGCTTTAGATACTTCATATAGGTGGAATCCTGCAGTATTTGTCTTTGTGTGACTGGCTGTTTTCAGGTAGCGTGATGTCCTCATGGTTCTATGTTACAGCGTGTGTCAGAATTTTCTTCCCTTTAGAGGTCTGTTGTATGTCTGTGTCTTTTAGGTCTAAGTAGTTGATGGTAGTTGATGGTGTTGTTTAAGCCCCTTCCGTTTCCTTACTGATCTTCTGTTTGGTGGTTCTATCCATTTTTGAAAGGGTATAATGAAGTCTCCAGCTATTGTCATAGAGTTTTGTGTCTCTCTCTCTCTCTCATTTTAATTCTGGTAATTTTTGCTTTAATATATTTTGGGGCTTAGTTGTTAGGTATCTATGTTTAGAACTGCTGTATCTTCTTGCTAGAATGAACCTTTCATCAATGTATAATGTCCTTTGTCTCTTATAACCTTTTTTGATTTAAATTTAATTTCTGATTAGTATAGCCACTCCAGTTCTCATTTGGTTAATATTTGCATATATTAGGTTTTCTATCCTAGCAGAAAATAGTACTCAGCTATTCTGTATCTTTGTATCTGAAGTGAATCTTTTTCTTTAAATTGAGATGGGATGTCGCTTTGTTGCCCAGGTTGGTCTCAAACTCCTAGGCTTAGGTGATCCTCCTGCTTTGGGCTCCCAGAGTGTTGGGATTACAGGCGTAAACCATGTTGCCTGGCCCTAAAGTGAATCTTTTGTAGACAGCATATAGATGGATAGTGTTTTTAAAAATTCAGTCTGCCAGTGTATCTTTTATTATAATTTAAAACATGTATATCTAAGGTAAGTCTTCATAAGGATTTACCTCTGCCATTTTGCTGTTTTGTGCATGTCTTACGTTTTTTCCTTTCCATTTCTTTTGAGGCAGTGTCTCGATTTGTTGCCCAGGTGGAGTGCAGTGGTGCAATCTCGGCTCACTGCAACCTCCACCTCCCTAGTTCACGCAATTCTCCTGCCTCAGCCTCCCAAGTAGCCGGGACCACAGGCGCTACCACCATGCCTGGCTAAGTTTTTTGTAGTTTTAGTAGAGACGGGGTTTCACTGTGTTAGCCGGGATGGTCTCGATTCCTGACCTCGTGATCCATTCTCCTCGGCCTCCCAAAGTGCTGGGATTACAG
>NW_012101676.1:1218563-1222003 GCF_000951045.1 Mandrillus leucophaeus | reverse complement strand
ACAGGCGCCCGCCACCTCGCCCGGCTAGTTTTTTGTATTTTTTAGTAGAGACGGGGTTTCACCATGTTAGCCAGGGTGGTCTCGATCTCCTGACCTTGTGATCCGCCCGTCTCGGCCTCCCAAAGTGCTGGGATTACAGGGTTGAGCCACCGCGCCCGGCCTATAAGTATTTTTTAAATGGTTACCTTGGGTATTAAAATAGCCATCTTAAATTTATAATAACGTATTGCAAATAATTTGGTTTCAGAAGTATGCAAACACTCTGCTGTTCTTCCTTTGTGTTGTTGTTGTCATAGATCACATCTGTATATATTGTGTGCTTATTAATATAAATTTAAAATTACTGTTTTTTGGGATTTTTTGTTTTTGAGACGAAGTTTCGCTCTTGTTGCCCAGGCTGGAATGCAATGGTGCAATCTTGGCTCACCGCAAACTCCGCCTCCTGGGTTCAAGTGATTCTCCTGCCTCAGCCTCTGGAGTAGCTGGGATTACAGGCATGCGCCACCATGCCTGGCTAATTTTGTATTTTTAGTAGAGATGGGGTTTCTCCATGTTGGTCAGGCTGTTCTCAACCTCCCGACCTCAGTTGATCTGCCTGCCTTGGCGTCGCAAAGTGCTGGGATTATAGGCGTGAGCCACCGTGCCCAGCCTGAAATTACTGTTTTATGCCTTTATCTTTTACATCATATGAAAAAATTAATTATAAACCTAAAGTACATTACCACTGACTTTTCTGTTATCTCATTAGTTACCTTCACTCATATTCTTTATTTCTTCTTACCATGTTGAGTTACTGTTCAGTGTTTTACCGTTTTTGCTGGAAGAACTCTCTCAGCATTTCATGTCGGGCAGGTCTGCAGGAAATGAACTTCTTTCTGCTTTTGCTTATTTGGAAATATCTTAGGTTCTCCGTACTTTTGGAGGGATTTTTTGCTGCATATAGAATTCTTGGCTGACAAATTTTTTTCCCCCCTCTTTCTGTTAGCACTTTAAATGTCGTCCCACTGACTTCTGGCTTCTAATGGTTTCTGATGAAAAATATGCTGGTAATCTAAATGATCTAATGAGGATCCCTTGAACAAGATGAGTCTCTTCTCTCTTGCTGCTTTCAGAATTTCTGCTCTTTTTGAGGTCCACAATGTGTGTTGACATGGATATCTTTGAGTTTATCCTGCTTTTGGAGTTTGTTGAGCTTCTTGGATATGTATATTTATCATCATCATAGTTGGTCCGTTTTTGTTGGTGTGAGTACCGTGATGAACTCATGGATTTAAGCGTATCTGAGGCCGGGCATGGTGGCTCATGCCTGTAATCCCAGTGCTTTGAGAGGCTGCGGCGGGAAGATCAGTTAGGGCTAGGAGTTCAAGACTAGCCTGAGCAACATAGGGAGACCTCATCTCTACAAGAAATAAAACAATTAGCTAGGCATGGCGGCACATGCCTGGAGCTCTAGCTTCCCAGGAGGCTGAGGTGGGAGAATCACTTGAGTCCAGAAGTTAAGGTTGCAGTGAGCTGTGATCATGCCATTGCACTCTAGCCTGGGTTGCCAGTGAGACCCTGCCTCTAAAAAACAGAAAAAAACCTCCCAAAAACCACATATTTGATGTGTTTTAATTAATTGCAGTGATTTTTATTCATGTTTAAATTTTTCTGTCTTTGGCCAGTTGGTGCCTATTCATGTTGGCTCTGGAGTCCTTTTAACTCTTCCATTAGTCTTTAGTAGCTTTCTTGCTATCTACTATAAGCAAGTGTTTGGGCTAATCTTACACATTTCCTGCCTCTGACCTGCAATATACCATTTCTCCAAGGAGCCCTGGTTTCAGTAGATGGGAAATGGTATTTTCCTCTATTGGATTTTAAGTTTCTGCAGTCATATTTTTAACCTTTTTCCTCCTGTAGGTACGAATTTTTTCCTAGCATTCTGTTCATATTTTGTGGATATCTTTTCTTATCTCTCTGAATATATTATTTTCTTAAGATGTTTTTTCTCCTGAGATAGTTACCGTTTCTACCAACTTGAGTTTTTCATCCCGTTTGTTTTCATCATGAAGATATCTTTCATATCTTTACTCATCTGTCAGGTAGTCCTTGGTTGTCTGTTCATGGTTAAGAATGCATGTCTAACAGCTGTGTGGACACTCTGAGCTGTTGGGGGTCACAGTACACTGTTGATACCACACTTCATTAAGGGATGATCTGGGGGGATGTTTGTTGGGAAATCTCCATTCTTGGGTATCTTTTTATGAAATCATGTTTCCAGAAAGAGCCTTCCAATTTCCTGAATAGGGAGATGTGTGACTTGCAGTTTTAGGTGGAGGTTAGGTCTCAGCACCAGTACTGAGTTTAGTATGTATCAGTTTATTTTCTATCTCAGGTTCAGCTGAAATAAGGGGCTTGCCCCTGAACCGTGCCTGATATCTTCCTGTCCAAAGTTGATCTTGTACTTTCTCCACAGGTTAAACTTGTGGATTTATCTGGATGGGAAAGGAAATGTAGGTTTCTAATTGCTTTTCAATAGTTTTCACTGAGTTGTCTATTAGCTGTCTTTTTTTTTTTTTTTTTGGAGACAGAGTCTCGCTCTGTCACCCAGACTGGAGTGCAGTGTCCTGATCTCAGCTCACTGCCACCTCTGCCTCCCAGGTTCAGGTGATTCTTATGCCTCAGCCTCCTGAGTAGCTGAGATTACAGGCACACGCCACCATGCCTGGCTAATTCTTGTATTTTTAGTAGAGATGGGTTTCACCATATTGGCCAGGCTGGTCTCCAACTGCTGACCTAAAGTGATCTGTTCTCCTCAGTCTCCCAAACATTAGCTGCCCTAAGTACATCATCCCCTTTGGGGAAGAGATGCTGCTATTAGGTTGGTGCAAAAGTAATTGCAGTTTTTGCCATTACTTTCAGTGGTTCCTGAACCTGTTGAGTATTCTGTTTTGAACTGTTGCCTCATTCCTCTGAAGATTGTTATGTTGATGAAGATACTTCCTACCTTGACAAGTGAATGTTAACTGCAGTTTCATTTGTAATTTGTTCATTTCAAAATTTTGCTTCCTGTGGGTTCAGTGTTACCTTTTTCAGGCCTGCTAAGTCAGTTACAACTAATCCATGCTTATCTGCCTTCCCTCTTCCAAAATTTTAGTGCACTTGAATTCTCTGTTGTCTCCCCTTCCTTGTAGGTTTGTCCTTTTTTTCTAAAAACACCCTTATTGTAGGTTTAGTTGACCTTTGGATGGGAGCAAAATTTTATGACCATTCAGTTGACTGATTTCTACATATTAATTTGTTATGTAGATAGTTATTTTACTGTATAAACTCACGGTCTATAATAGTTTTTCAGGTAAATCTTTTGGGTCTTTGGGGTAAAGAATTTTATAATTTGTATATAATATTTTCCCCACTTTCACTTTTTTTTTTTTTTTTTTTTTGAGACGGAGTCTCATTCC
>NW_012101676.1:1216159-1217883 GCF_000951045.1 Mandrillus leucophaeus | reverse complement strand
TCCTATTTTATTAGGAATTTTTATTCTTTTTTTTTTTTTTTTCCTTTTTTGAGATAGAGTCTTGCTGTCTTGCCCAGGCTAGTGTGCAGTGGTGCAATCTTGGCTCACTGCAGCCTCGACCTCCTGGGCTCCAGTGATCCTCCCGCCTCAGTCCTGTAGCTGGGACCACAGGCGTGCATCACTATGCCCATCTAATTTTCCTATTTTTTGTAGAGTTGGGGTTTCTCCCTGTTGCCCAGGCTGGTCTCCAACTGCGGGCTCAAGAGATCTGCCCGCCATGGCCTCCTAAATTGCTGGGATTACAGGCGTGAGCTGCTGTGCCTGGCCAGGAATTTTTATTCTTAATGTTTTAAATCTGTCATGTTAACTCAGAACTATTGTAAGTGCCATGAATATATACTGACTTATAATACTCTTTGCTATAAAAAAGAGTTCACCTGAGCTTTCTTTGTAATTCTTTAACGATATTTAGAAAGCATTTAGGTAGGCTTGTAAGGGAGATGATGATGAATATTTTTGTTGAAGCACTTTGAAGAGCTTTCTTTGTGATTTTGTTTTTTGAAGGTTCATCAGCCTTTTTCAGCAAGTACTAATGTTTTCTTGATACAAATATATGAACATTTATATTTTAACTATCACCTTTTCATTGTTTTTTCATGACAACATCAATTGTTCTGTTAATTAATTCTCACTGAATCAAAATAAAGACCAAATAGAACTGAAAGCATTTATGATTTATAATGTGGAGTATCACAAGGCAGCTTAAAAATTAATTGGAAACTTACTGAAATTCCGAGGTACAAGCATCAGTTGTCTGGTAATTGTTTAGGAGTTAGGTAAGTATTTAGGAGTGTGCTAAGTGGTTTTCACATCCAGTTGTATCTTTGAATTAGAAGAAAAGCCATGTGAACCGTTTTTATACCATTTACTGGGGTAAAACGGAAATTCAGATAAGTTATTTGTTTAGTATTAAATAGCTAGTTAGAATTGACTGGAGGTAGAAGAGTGGCGGCTACATGGAGTAGATTTTACCTTGATAACGGAGAAGTGATCAACTTCTAATTGGATTGCCTTTCTTTAAAGGACTAAGTAGATGTTTTCTGGTTGAAACATTATTTCTGTGATATATAGAAGTGACTAATATTATTTACAGTCTGATTTTAAAATAGCTGTCATAGTTGAATGGTTATTCTGTTTTCAGAAGTAGATTGCTGCAGGGATCTAACTGTGGTAAAGAAACTTTCTTCTAAGGAGACTGAATTGACACATAGCAGCCACCAGAGGGAACTGTGAAATCAGTTCTAGCTTTTCTGCCCCGAAAGTGGTTTTTCTTCTAAGTATGCCAAAACAAAGGAACCAAATAACTTATATATTAAAAGCCTGCACATTTTATAATATCTGTAGATTTGGGCTGAGCTGTTATCTCATTTCTGTGAAAATCATTATGTTGATCAGGTACTTCCCTTATGACAAGTGAATGTTAACTACAAGTTCAGCTTCATTGTGTTTTTTGTTGTTGTTGTTGAGACAGGGTTTCACTCTCTTGTGTAGGCTGGAGCGTAGTGGCATCATCTCTGCTTAACAGCAACCTCTGTTTCCCTGGCTCAAGCGATCAGCCCCCGAAGTAGCTGGGACTACAGATGTGCACCACCATGCCCAACTAATTTTTTTTTTTTTTTTTTTTGAGACAGAGTCTTGCTGTTTCCCAGGTTGGAGTGCAGTGG
>NW_012101676.1:1212297-1213424 GCF_000951045.1 Mandrillus leucophaeus | reverse complement strand
CTAATCTTTGTATTTTTAGTAGAGATGGGGTTTCACCATGTTGACCAGACTGGTCTCTAACTCCAGACCTCAGGTGATCCGCCTGCCTCAGCCTCCCAAAGTGCTAGGGTTACAGGCGTCAGCCACCGTGCCCAGTCTAATTTTTGTATTTTAGTAGAGACGGAGTTTCACTATGTTGCCCAGGCTGGGCTTGAACTCCAGAGCTCAAACAATCCTCTCGCCTCAGCCTCCCAAAGTGTTGGGATTTCAGGCGTGAGCCACCGCACCCAGCCCATTTTCTTTCAAGTAGTTATAAATGTATCTTTTGCCATTTTCCAGTCACAGCATGTCTTTTATCTGGCAGCAGGTAGACACACAGCTCTTACTCTGAGACCAATGGAGACTGGTTTTGAAATCGAGCTCTGTGTGTATAGTGTTTGAATCCTATACTGTCTTGGGACCTTGGGCAGTTGTAATTAATTTGTGAGCTGCTGTTTTATTATAGAAAAAAATTCTGTTTTTTAACACAAAGGGATTGTCACAGTTATGTGAGAATAAAATAACACCTTGGTATTCTGTAAAATATCGTATGTTTTTGAAAATACTTCATTTCCTTATTTTGTTGAGTGGTGGAAAAGTGCCCGTTTGACACTAGAACTTGGTTTAGTGAGGCCACTTAATTGTCAGAGAATAATACAGTATATATAAACTAAAGGGCTAGAGTGCATACTTTGATAATTAAATAATGCTGTTACCTAAAAATAACTTGGATAGTTAAAGTGAACATAATTGGCTTTGGGTTCTGGTCTTTCCGCAGATATTTGGGACATTTGTCTACTCTGTGCTCAAGCATTGTGTTAGGTCTTAGAGATTCAGTGAAAAGACAAGTTACGTCTGGGTGTGGTGGCTCACACCTGTAATCCCAGCACTTTGGGAGGCTGAGCTGGGTGGATCATGAGGTCAAGAGATCGAGACCATCCTGGGCAACATGGTGAAACCCCGTCTCTACTAAAAATACAAAAAATTATCTAGACATGGTGGCACATGCCTGGGGTCCCAGCTACTCTGGAGGCTGAGGCAGGAGAAGCGCTTGAACCCAGGAGATGGAGGTTGCGGTGAGCCGAGATTGATCGCGCCACTGCATTCCA
>NW_012101676.1:1210227-1211852 GCF_000951045.1 Mandrillus leucophaeus | reverse complement strand
AAAGGAAAAGAAAATGGGTAATTCTGTTTAAAAGCTTAACCCAGCATACAGCTGTAGTCCTAGCTACACAGACAGGAGAATCACTTGAGCCCAGGAGTCCAGCATGGGCAACATAGAAAGATCGCCATCTCAGAAAAAAACAAACAAAAACAAAAAAAGAGAAGGGTGATTATTTACTTTATCCAAAGACCTATAGATTACTACTCCCTATCCTAAGATATTATTTCAAAAATTAAAATATAAACATCATTACTCTTAAGACACTTCCTTAATAGGGAGAGCTTCTTTATAGCAAAAATAAGATATACTAAGGAGAGAGTTTCAGGTAAGTCCTTTATAGTTACTTTTAAATAAATTTGAAAAACAATTTTTTAAGCATTTCCATTACAGAAAGTTTTAAAAATTGCAATATACTGAATAACATTTTCATTCAAAATTATCATAACTAATTCAATTAAAAATTTTTCAATACAAGTACTGTCATCAGTAATAGCTAAACTTCCTTTTAATGGTTATTGTGGACCAAATATTCATGTCAAACACTATAGCAGCCCCTTAAAGTAGAATCATTTTTCTATCAATTGTATAGATTAAAAAAATATCCTCAGCGGGGCACGGTGGCTCACACCTGTAATCCCAGCACTTTGGGAGGCTGAGGCAGGTGGATCACTTGAGGTCAGGAGTTTGAGACCAATCTGGCCAACATGGTGAAACCCCATCTGTACTAAAAATACAAAAAAATTAGCCGGACATGGTGGCTCATGCTTGTAATCCCAGCTACTTGGGAGGCTGAGGCAGGAAAATTGCTTGAACCTGGGAGGCAAAGGTTGCAGTGGGCTGTGATCGTGCCACTGTACTCCAGCCTCCATCCTGGGCAACAGAGCAAGGCTACGTCTCAAAAAAAAAAAAAAAAAATCCTCAACAGTTAGTTAATTAAGTAAGCTGCTTAAAACCACAGCAAGAAAATGGTAGAGGTCAGGATTTAAATATTCACAACTGTTAAGCAAAATGAAATTAAATATTAAACAATAATGTAAATAAATAATGCAGCTCTTATTTTTTTTCTTGAGACGGAGTCTCGTACCATCGCCCAGGCTGGAGTGCAGTGGTGCAATCTCAGCTCACTGCAGACTCCAACTCCCAGGTTCAAGCAATTCTCCTGCCTCAGCCTCCCAAGTAGCTGGGATTAAAGGCGCCCGCCACCACGCCTGGCTAATTTTTTGATTTTTAGTAGAGATGGGGTTTCACTATTTTGGCCTGGCTGGTCTCAAACTCCTGACCTCGTGATCTGCCCACCTGGGCCTCCCAAAGTGCTGGGATTACAGGCGTGAGCCACTGCACCCGGCCCCCCAGCTGATTTTTTGTATACATACATACATACATATATATATATATATATTTGTAGGAGAGATGGGGTTTTGTCGTGTTGGCCAGCCTGGTCTCGAACTCATAAGCTCAGACAGTCTGCCTGCCTCAGCCTCCCAAAGTGCTAGGGTTACAGGCGTCAGCCACCGTGCCCAGTCTAATTTTTGTATTTTAGTAGAGACGGAGTTTCACTATGTTGCCCAGGCTGGGCTTGAACTCCAGAGCTCAAACAATCCTCTCGCCTCAGCCTCCCAAAGTGT
>NW_012101676.1:1185652-1208932 GCF_000951045.1 Mandrillus leucophaeus | reverse complement strand
AGGTGCTTAGCTGCATGAAACTCTAGATTAAAGCAGAATCCAAAGTGCATCTGGTTGACCACTCACCCTCCCCTACCTAAACTTCTGCCCTTCCTAGCAAACTACTTCTATCAGCATGATGTGATCCTCTCAGGAGTTTTTTTTTCCCCCATGAATTTATGTATAAATATATATACTTCAGGGAAAATATCGTATATATAGGTTTTTGGGATATGCATAACATCACAGTAGTAATTTTCTTTGTGTTCTATAACTTTTTAAAATTTTTGTGTGTACATTGTAGGTGTTTTTGTAGGTACATTGTAGGTATATTTATGAGTTACATGAGATTGTTTTTGTTTTTGTTTTGTTTTGTTTTTGAGACAGAGTCTCACCCCATCTATTACCCAGGCTGGAGTGCAGTGGTACAGTCTCAGCTCTGTGCAACCTCCACCTCCTAGGTTCAAGTGATTTTCATGCCTCAGCCTCCTGAGTAGCTGGAATTACAGGTGCACGCTACCATGCCCAGCTAATCTTTGTATTTTTAGTAGAGATGGGGTTTCACCATGTTGACCAGACTGGTCTCTAACTCCAGACCTCAGGTGATCCGCCTGCCTCAGCCTCTGCCCGCTACATGAGATGTTTTGATACAGGCATGCATTGTGTGATAATCACATGGAGAATGGAGTATCCCTTCAACTATTTATCCTTTGTGTTACAAATAGTCCAGTTATACTCTTAGTTATTTTAAAATGCACAATTAGATTATTATTGACTATGGTCACTCTGTTGTGCTATCAAATAATAGGTCTTGTTCTATTTTTTTGTGCCCATTAACCTCCCACCTCACCACTACCCTTCTGAGCCTTTGCTAAGCATCCTTCTTCTCTATCTCCATGAGTGTTCTGTAACTTTTTAAAGTCATCAGTATACCTTGTAGATTTTTTTCACCCTTTTTTCAGCCACTGTTTTCTCTCACTTGGACCATTTCAATGGCCATCTAGTTTGTTTCTTGGCTTCCAGTTTTTGTCTCTTGTTCCCACATAGCAGCCGCAGTGATCTATTTAAAACCTGAGATTGTATCACCTCTTTGCTGAAAACATGGCAGTGTTTCCTGTTCCAGTAAAATCCAAACTTTCACCTTTAGTTAGAATTAATGCTTTCTAAGCTTAGGCAGGGCTGTTTACCTGTTTTGATTACTGATTTTTCCCTTGTGCCTTGAAAGTATCTTGTGCATACTAGGTGCTCTGTAAATCTGTTAAATGTAATTAATGTATTAGCTAGTTGGCCTTGATGTGGTGTTCTCTGCCTGTTTTATCGCATTTTATCCTCCTCTTTGCTTCCTACTTTGATCTGCCACATTGGCTTTATTCTGCAGCTTGGATTGGCCAACTTCATTCCCTCTAGGCTTTGCAGAAGCTGTTTTCTTTGCCTGGAATATCCCGTCCCCAGTTTTCTCACAGCTGAATCTTTCTTATCATTTCATATTTCAATGTAAATGTCACTTGCTTAAAGAGATGTTCTCTGATCACCAAACTAGTTAACTCTTCACTTTCTGTTATTCTGTTTAAAATTTTTAAATTCAGTTTTTTAAAAAAGTGATAAATCACGTGATCCAAAATTAAGAAAATGCTACAAGATGTACAGTGAAAAATGCCTCTAACGCTGTCATCTGTAAATCAAAGCAATACATATTAGTCTCTTTTTTATCCTTGCAGAGGCTTTTAAATGAAGTGTTTTTAAACCAGTCTTTAAGAACTACTTAGCCAGTATCTCCTCATCTTTTCAGATAATACACTATGAAAATTAGACCAAACCACTGTATATAAGCCACTTCAACTTCCTATTCATCCTATCTACAAATTAATCTGTAGTCTATACTTACCCTTCAGTTTTTCCTTTTCTTGTTGGTTCCCCTTGCATTTCGCCCCCCAAGTTTGATCTGTGAGATCAAAGTGGTTCTTGTTCAGAATTAGTGATATTACCACCTGATGATCTATCTCATCTCCATTTGCTCAGTAACTTTGTTCTAGAAATTTTCTCTCTCTCTCTCTCTCTCTCTCTCTCTGTGTGTGTGTGTGTGTGTGTGTGTGTGTGTTTTCTTTTGAGACAGAGTTTGCTCTGTTGCCCAGGCTGGAATATAGTGGCACAATCATAGCTCACTGCAACCTCGAACTCCTGGGCTCAAGTGATCCTCCTGCCTCAGCCTCCTAACTAGCCAGGACTACAGATGTGCACCACCATGACTGGCTGATTTTTAAATTTTAGTATTTAGTAGATTTGAGGTCTTGTTATGTTGCTCAGGCTGGTCTCGAATTCCTGGGCTCAAGCAGTCCTCCCACCTCAGCCTCCCAAAATGCTAGGATTACAGATATGAGCCATTGTGTCTGGCCTGAGGTTATCTTCTTAACTCTGCTATTTTCTTTGGCTTCAGCACAGCATGGCATATAGGAGGTGCTTAGAAAATATTAGTTGAATATAGCACAATGATGAGTTTTGAACTCTTGAGTTTTAGAGACCTGGGTATTCAACCTAGCTATGTGACTTGGGCAAGAGAGTTAGCATCTGTAAGCCAGAATTTTCTTCTCTTTTCTTTTTCTTTTTTTCCATTTTGAGACAGGGTCTCACTCTGTAGCCCAGGCTGGAACGCAGTGGCGCAATCATGGCTGGCTTCAGCCTCAAACTCCCGGCCTCAGATGATTCTCCTCTTCAGCCTCCTGAGTGGTTGGGACTACAGGCACGAGCCACCATTCCTGGCTAATTTTTGTATTTTTTGTAGAGATGGGGTTTCGTCATGTTGCGCAGGCTGGTCTCAAACTCCTGGGCTCAAGCGATCTGCCCACCTCAGCCTCCCAGTGGTCACACTGCCTTCTCTTTCACCTGTAGTCTCCCTCTGCATGTCTTTTATAAGGGTACTTGTGAGTGCATTTGTGACCCACCCAGGTAATCCCATATAATCTCACTTGAAAATCCTTAACGTTAATCATATCTGCAAAGTCCCTTTTTCCATGTAAGACAACATTTATAGGTTCCAGGGATGGGGACCTGATACCTTTGGTGACCTTTATGCAGCCTGCTACTGGGATATAAAGCACACAGCATGGTACCTGGCAACAAAAGAATTTATGCTTTCTGGATAGGGTCAAGAAAGATGAAAATTTTCAGAAAGATTTAATTGTACAATTAATGGAAGCCAGAGAATATGAGAAAAGTGGGTTAAAAAAAGATAAGATGGCCAGGCACAATGGCCCATGCCTGTAATCCCAGCACTTTGGGAGGCTGAGGCCAAGGTCAGGGGATCTCTTGAGCCTAGGAATTTTGAGACCAGTCTGGGTAACATAATGAGACTTCCTCTGTACCAAAAAACATTTAAAAAAATTAGCCAGGTGTGGTGGCAATGGCCCGTAGTCCCAGCTAGTTGGAGGTGGGAGGATCGCCTTAACCTGGGATGTCGAGGCTGTAGTGAGCCGTGATCACAACGCTGCACTCCCGCCTGGGTGACAGAACGAGACCCTGTCCTTCCCCACCCCCCAAAAAAGATGAGGTAAGGGAAAGGATTATAGCATATGTGCTTTGTATGGTACAGTGAGTAAATGGGATAAGTGTATAATGAAGTAATTATTTTTTGTCAAATTTTGATTTTTTTTTTTTCCTGTTCAGATGTTTGGGAGGATTTATCCATATTTTTAGTGTTAAAGTTTATGGAGTAAATAATGTACCCCTGAAAGGAGGTGGTGGTGGTGGTGGTAGGAATATATTGCATATGATTCATTATCCAATAAAAATTGGATAGTCACCTTCCTTGTTATCCTGCAAAAGTTAACGTGTGAACTATATGAAATGATTAATGAATGAGATCACAGAATGGATGTCACATAATTTCCTGAATGTTAGATAAGAATCACTTCATTTAGAATAAAAGTAAAATAAAAGTACCCTTTAAATCAGTGGTTTCAGTTAGAGTAACATAAAAAGTCATACTGACGTTTTAATTCTTATTTCTATCTTCCTAACAGGCTCTTTGGCATGGACACAAGTTCAGTGGGAGGATTAGAACTGACTGATCAGACTCCTGTTTTATTAGGGAGTACGGCCATGGCAACCAGTCTCACGAATGTAGGAAACTCATTTAGTGGTCCAGCTAATCCTTTAGTGTCTAGATCTAATAAGTTTCAGAACTCGTCAGTGGAAGATGATGATGATGTTGTTTTTATCGAACCTGTACAACCTCCCCCACCTTCTGTACCAGTGGTAGCTGATCAAAGAACCATAACATTTACATCATCAAAAAATGAAGAACTACAAGGAAATGATTCCAAAATTACTCCTTCCTCAAAAGAGTTGGCATCTCAGAAGGGAAGTGTAAGTGAGACAATTGTCATTGATGATGAAGAGGACATGGAAACAAATCAAGGGCAAGAGAAAAATTCCTCTAATTTTATTGAACGAAGACCTCCTGAGACTAAAAACAGAACCAATGATGTGGATTTCTCCACTTCCAGTTTTTCAAGAAGTAAGGTAAATGCAGGAATGGGTAATAGTGGTATCACCACAGAACCAGACTCTGAAATTCAGATTGCTAATGTTACAACTTTAGAAACAGGTGTA
This sequence comes from Mandrillus leucophaeus, assembly GCF_000951045.1. NCBI lineage: Eukaryota > Metazoa > Chordata > Mammalia > Primates > Cercopithecidae > Mandrillus > Mandrillus leucophaeus. Next base: position 1,204,345 of record NW_012101676.1, on the reverse strand, counting down.
AGCTCTGTGAATGATGGCCAATTAGAAAATACTGACGGGCGAGATATGAACTTAATGATTACACATGTAACATCACTGCAGAATACCAACTTGGGAGATGTCTCTAACGGACTGCAGTCAAGTAATTTTGGTGTTAATATACAAACGTACACCCCATCTTTAACTTCACAGACCAAGACTGGAGTAGGACCTTTTAATCCTGGTAGAATGAATGTGGCAGGAGACGTATTTCAGAATGGAGAATCTGCAACTCATCATAATCCTGGTAAGCAGTAAGAGAAACTCTACTTTATGTAAATAAATTTAAACCCTGACTGCTGCTTTTTTCATTGTAGTAACTGGTATTACCTTGTTTAGTTTCATCGTGTGAAATATGTTAATTATATTGAATTTTATCTTAAGTTTGGAATTGTAATAAGAATTGTAAAACCGTGTGTAGTGTTTTTCTGTGGATTACTAGAAAGTTAATCATAAAGTAATTTTATATTTAAAGGATTTAAGAAAAAAATACTCTTTACATTCATCACCAAAGTCTGATAATTTGGCCAGGCACGGTGGCTCATGCCTGTAATCCCAGTACTTTGGGAGGCCAAGGTGGGTGGATTGTTTGAGCCCAGCAGTTCGAGACCAGTCTAGGCAACATAGTGAGGCGCCATCTCTAAATTTAAAAAGCAAAACAAACAAAAGAATGAAGTGTGATAATTTAATTTCTTGTTTTTCATGTATTACTTTTTGCTAATAGAATTTTTGCTAGTGTTTTAATATATAAATTAGAGAACCAGTAGATTAATATAATAGTACACTTAAAGAACAGTGTAATATGGTACAGTAGTTGCGTTTAGATTTTTTTTTGAGACGGAGTCTTGCTCTGTCTACCAGGCTGGAGTGCAGTGACGCGATCTTGGCTCACTGCAATCTCCGCCCCCTGTCAAGCCATTCTCTTGCCTCAGCCGCCCAAGTAGCTGGGATTACAGGCATCCACCAGTACACATGGCTAATTTTTGTGTTTTGTATGGGGTTTTACCATGTTGGCCAGACCAAGCTGGTCTCAAACTCCTGACCTCAGGTGATCTGCCTACCTCAGCCTCCCAAAGTGCTGGGATTAACAGGTGTGAGCCACTGCACCGGGCTGCATTTAGATTTATTTCTACTTTCCCTGTGCTTATTTAATTTAATTAATTAGTTAATTTTTTGGGACTGGGTCTCTCTCTGTTGCCCAGAGTGGAGTACAGTGGCACAATCTCAGCTCACTGCAACCTCGACCTCTTGAGCTCAGGTGATCCTCCCACCACAGCCTCCAGAGTAGCTGGGACCACAGGCATGAGCCACCATGCCTGGCTAATTAAAAAAAAAAAATTATTTGTAGAGACGGAGTCTCACTATGTTGTCCAGGCTGGTCTTACACTCCTGGGCTCAAACAGTCCTTTTGCCTTGGCCTCTTAAAGTGCTGGGATTCTAGGTATGAGCCACCATGCCCAGCCATTTTATTTTTTATTAAGAGTTGGCTAAGATTTTCTTTTATTTTTCTCGCGTTTGAAGAAAGCCAAACATATCATGCTTTTTTTTGTTTTCTAAAACTAAAGTTATGATTGACATGCAAAAGTCTGTATATATTTAATGTATACAACTCGATGCTGTGTTTGTTTTTGACCACGTATCTTTAGCTTTTAGTTAGCATTTTACTACTTAAAAATTTTAAAAATTATTTTTATTTTTCAAGGGCATAAATAAGCAATACTTTTTTTTCTTATTTATTTATTGACAGAGTCTTGCTCTATCACGCAGGCTGGAATGCAGTGGTGCAGTCTCAACTGACTGCACCCCCGCCTCCCTAGTAGCTAGAATTATAAATGTGTGCCACCACGCCCAGCTAATTTTTGTATTTTTAGTAGAGATGGGGTTTCACCATGTTGGCCAGGTTGGTCTCAAACTCCTGGCCTCAAGTGATCCCATCTGCCTCGGCCTCTCAAAGTTCTGGGATTACAGGTGTGAGCCACTGCACCTAGCCCCCCACCTTTTTTTTTTTTTTGAAGGTTGATAAATTTCTTGACTATTTGAAATTGTTTTCTGTGAGCAGCCTTGTTCTGTGAAAACTTTAAAATATGGAAGTGATAAGAACTCTGTGCCAGCCTGGGCAACATGGTGAAAAAATACAAAATACCTAAAATATGAAAGTTAGCTAGGTATGGTGGTGCACACCTATGGTCCCAGCTACTTGGGAGGCTGAGGTGGGAGGATCCCTTGAGCCCCATAGGCAGAGGTTGCAATGAATCAAGATTGCACCACTGTACTCCAGCCTGGGTGACAAAGTAAGACCCCGTCTCAAAAACAAAACGAACTCTGACTTTTTTGTGACATGGCTGTGGATGTCTCTCTTTAACCTCTCCCCCAATTCCTCTGTGTGTGTATATCTATCTGCTTTCCTCTCTCACATACTTCTCTCTGTGTCTGACTCATTCTGTCATCATTTTAGGCCTTATCATAGGGATTGTGGAGAATAACGTGAAGTAATTAAAATCTAGGCAGTGTAGGATGCTCTGTGAATTGCTAGTTATTTTTCTTATTTGTGGAGTAATGTCTGATTATTGAAGACTGCTTGGAAAATCTATGATTAAAAACAAGAGCTGGTGCCAAGCATGGTGGCTCATGCCTGTCATTCCAGCACTTTGGGAGACCAAGGCAAGAGGATCGCTTGAGCTCAGGCATTTCAGACCAGCCTCTGGGCAATAGAGCAAGACCTTATCTCTACTAAAGATGAAAAAAAATTGCCAGGGCTGGTTGCAGTGGCTCAAGCCTGTAATCCCAGCATTTTGGGAGGCCAAGGTGGATGGATCATCTGAGGTCAGGAGTTCGAGACCAGCCTGGCCAACATGGCCAAACCCCATCTCGACTAAAATACAAAAATTCGTCGGGCATGGTGGTGCATGCCAGCTGCTCGGGAGGCTGAGGCACGATAATTTGTTGAACCTCGGAGGTGGAGGTTGCAGTGAGCAGAGATTGCGCCACTGCACTCCAGCCTGGGCACAGAGTAAAACTCTGTCTCAAAACAAAAACAAAAACAAAACAAAACAACCCCCCAAAACTAGCCAGGCATAGTGGTGTACACCTGTAGCCTCAGCTACTTGGGAGGCTGAAGCTGGAAGGTCGTTTTAAGTCTGGGAGATCAAGGCTGCAGTGAGCTATGATTGTGCCACTACACTCTAGCCCAGGCAGCAGAGTGAGACATTGTCTGAAAAAAATAGAGAGCTGAGCATGATGGTGTGAGGTGTGGAGCTGTTGAGATGGGAGGATCCCTTGAGGCCGGGAGTTGGAGATTGTAGTGCTCTGTGCTGGTGCCTGTCAATAGCCAGCACACTCCAACCTGCACAACACAGTGAGACCCGATCATAGTCCTCCTGAGTAAAGATAGCCACTATCAATACTTTGGGTGGTTGTCTTTTAGTCTTTTTTGTATTTTGTTAACCTAGTGGAAATGCAGATCTGTGTAGTTTTGTTTTGTTTTTTCCTCCACTGCATTTTCTCATACCATTAACTATATAAGTTTTAATGGCTGCGCAGTGGGTATTGATGTAACATTCCCATATTTGGCTTTTACACTGTTCCCCATATTTTGCTGTTGTAGGTCTATGATGAAATATTTCTTCACATTCTTATTTCCTTAGAGTATATTCCTATAAGTGAAGTTACTGGGCTAAATGATATGATTACTCCCATGCCCCTAACGATTTTTGGTTTAAAAATACATACCTGGTATATAGTGGTGTTAGAATAAATATGTTCTTTTTTACTCAGTTTTGAAATTTCTTATTACTTCTAAAACCCCTTATAGGCAGGTAGAAGTGTGTGTGTGTGTGTGTGTGTGTGTGTGTGTGTGTGTGTTGGGGGGCGGTGTATGTGTGAGTTTGTATGAGCATTTTTAACTTACAGAAATATATTGTCATAATGCTTTTTAGAAAGCTCTTAGCAATTTATACTGCCATGAACTGTATGTTAGTCTTTCATTATAACGTTGCTGCTTAAATAGTGCTCAAATTAGTTTTAAAGTAGCTATTTTTTTTTCTTATATGTAAAAATATGAAGAAAATAACATTAAGTCTTACCACTGAGAATCAATTAATTAATGGTACATATAATTCTAACCTGAGATCATAGCATAGGTACAGTTTTGCAACCATTCCTGCCACTCCTTTTAATACCTGGCAGTAGATCTTGAAATTTTGTTCATGTCAACATATGTGTGTGATATTTGTCTATTTTGTATTTAGCTCGGTTCCAGTTTTTCCTACTTAGATAATTATTTTTTAAGAATATTCTTGTGTATACATCTTGGGATTCTTATTTCTTTAGGAATATTGCTGGATCAAAGAGACCATATCATAAGAATTGTGTTCCTGTCTACTCAAACTCTGTAAACTAGTCATCAGAAAAACTGTACACAGAGAAATATGAATTGGGTCTTGCATTTATATGCTGATTTTATTTGTATTAGAGAATAATGGATGCTATAAAATCTTGGCTATTTATATTGGTTCTTGTACTAATTGTTAATTGGGAAAATTTACCAGCTATCCTTTCATGAAATCCCTTGTATGAAATTGAAGGTTTAGACAAAATGATTAGGCCTTTTCTATTCCTAAAATTTTTTTTTTATGTTGGAGGAAATAAAAATGTAAAACTAGGGCAAATGTAAATTGAAAATACAGAAGCGCCATTTATTTCAGTGTCAAGGCAATAGATGCCCTTAAGTTTTGATAGGCTCCTTTTAACTATGTATTCAGGTGACAAGCCTAGAAAATAGAACGCCCTGAGGGGCCTGTATTTGTGTGGGCAAGAACTGTTTCTTTTAGATCTGTTCAAGCATAATTTTTGATTGGAGACCTTTTTTCCTTTCATAAGATGGAATTACCAGTTCTTCTAGTGATTTTCTTTCTCGTTGATAAGATTTTTACCCATTTATTAAAACTGGTCAGTTACTGTGATGATAGCTAAATAACAGAATTCCAGAATGCACTCTTTATTCTAATAAGTTCGGTGTGTTTTTGTTTTTGTTTTTCAAACTAAGGGGTATTAATACAGTCAGGTAAAATCTGAAGAGCCCCTTGAAACCATTAGGTTGATGGAATGGGTCAGAACCAAAAAATCATCCTTTTTAAAGTTTTGGTAGGAAAGAAGTTTTCCCAAGCTCTGGTTACATTTTGTACTGCGAGGAAAGTAATTTTTTTCCTGTGGAAGGGCAGCTTTTGTGTATGGAAGTTCAAAATACAGGAGAAACTAGAAAGGAGAAAGAAATTTATGAGAGACCAAAGTAGTAGAAATTGGAAGTGGTAACCTGAAACGTTTCAAAATGAAGATAGGTTATGGTATTGGTAGCGCCACGAGAGGCCTGCAGAACAGGAACTAGTGCAGCCAACTGGAGACTTCCTACTAAGCACTAAAGAAGCTTAGCATGAGAGAGAAAAGATGTCCTCTACCATTAATAGTTACCACACCTCAGTACTGTGCTGTGCTGAACCTTTGCAGTGGTAGAGGAATTTGACATTGGATTAGTCAGTACAGGCATACCTCATTTTATAGTGCTTTCTTTATTGCACTTCACAGATAATTGCACTTTACACAAATTGAAGGTTTGTGGCAACATTGAGCCGAGTAAGGCTTTTGGCGCCACACTTCCAGCATCATGTGGTCACTTCGTGTCTCTGTTTCACATTTTGGTAATTCTCACAATACTTCAGACCTGTTCATTATTATTATCCCTGTTACGGTGATCTGTGATCAGTGATCTTTGATGTTACTATTGTAATTGTTTTGGATGCCACAAACCGTACCCATATGAGAGTGAACCTGTTTGATAACTGTTGTGTGTGTTCTAACTCTCCTTCTCCTTGGACCTCCCTATTCCTTGAGACACAGCAATATGTAAATTAGGTCAATTAATAACCCTATAGTGGTTGCTAAGTGTTCAAGTGAAAGAAAGAACCTCACATCTCTTGCTTTAAATCAGAAGTTAGAACTGATTAGGCTTAGTGAGGAATGCATGTTGAAAAGCCTAGAAAGGCTGAGAGCTAGGCCTCTTGCACCAAACAGCCAAATTGTGAATGCAAAGGAAAAGTTCTTGAAGGAAATTAAAAGTGCTACTCCAGTGAACACAGGAATGGTAAGAAAGTGAAACAGCCTTTTTTTTTTTTTTTTTTTGAGACAGAGTCTCACTGTCTCACCCAGTCTGGAGTACAGTAGCTCGAACTTGGCTCACTGCCTCACAGGCTCAAGAGATCCTCCCACCTCAGCCTCCCAAGTAACTAGGGCCATAAGAATGTGCTACCATGCCTGGTTAATTTTTAAAAAATATTTTTCTGTGGAGACAGGGTTTCACTATGTTGCCCAGGCTGAACTGCTCAAGCGATCCACCTGCCTCAGACCCTGAAAGTGCTGGGATTACAAGTGTGAGCCACCGTGCCTGGCCACAAAACAGCCTGATTGCTGATGTGGAGAAAGTTTAAGTGGTCTGGATAGAAGATCAAACCAACTACAACATTCCCTTAAGCCAAAGCCCAATCCAGAGTTAGGCCCTAACTCTTTTTCGGTTTTATGAGAACTGAGAGAGATAAGGAAATAGAAGAAAAGTTTGAAGCTAGTAAAGGTTGGTTCATGAGGTTTAAGGAAATAAGCCATCTCCATAACATAAACGTGCAAGGTGAAGCTGCAAATGCTGATGGAGAAGTTGCAGTAAGTTCTCCAGAAGATCTAAGATAATTGATGTAGGTGGCAACATGAAACAGCGGACAAAACAGCTGGCCGGCTCTCCTGTTAATAGAGTTAATACAGTTAGTGACTGCAAGGTGAAGCCAGTGCTCATTTACTATTCTGAAAATCGTAGGGTGCTTAAGAATCATGATAAATGTACTCTGCCTGTGCTTTATCAGTGGAACAGCAAAGCCCAGATGACAGCACATGTGTTTACAGCATGGTTTACCGAATAGTTTAGTGTTGAGACCTTCTGCTCAGCAGAAAAGATTCCTTTTAAAATATTACTGCCCAGTACACCTGGTCATCCCAGAGCTCTGATGGAGATGTACAAGGAGATGAGTGTTGTTTTCATACCTGCTACCACAGTATTCATTCTGCAGCCTGTGGATCAAGGAGTAATTTTGACTTTTAAGTCTTACTATTTAAGAAACACATTTCGTAAGGCTTTAACTGCCGTAGATAGTGATTCCTCTGATCGATCTAGGCAAAGTAAATTAAAAGCCTTATGGAAAGGATTCGCCATTCTCAATGCCCTTATGAACATTTGTAATTCATGGGAGGAGGTCAAAACAGCATTATTAACCAGAGTTTGGAAGAGGCTGATTTCAGCCCTCATGAATGATGGTGAAGGGTTCAAGACATTAGTGGAGGAAGTAATTGTAGATGTGGTGGAAATAGCATGAGAACTAGAATTGTAGTGGAAGCTGAATGAGGCCGGGCATGGAGGCTCATGCCTATAATCCCAGCACTTTGGGAGATTGAGACAGATGGATCAGTTGAGGCCAGGAGTTCAAGACCAGCCTGGCCAACATGGTGACACCCTGCCTTTACTAAAAACACAAAAATTAGCTAGGTGTGGTGGCGCACACCTGTAATCCCAGCTGCGTGGGAGGCTGAGGCACGAGAATTGCTTGATCCCAGGAGGTGGAGGTTGCAGTGGGCCAAGACTGCACCATTACACTCCATCCTGGACTAGAGAGAGAGACTATCTCAAAAGGAAAAAAAGAAAAAGTAGATCCTGAAGATGAGATTGAATTGCTGCAATCTCGTGATAAAACTTGCACAGATGAGGAGTTGCTTTTTATGGTTGAGCAAAATAGAATGGTTTCTTGAGATGAATCTGTTCCTGGTGAAGATACTGTGAATGTTGTTGAAATGACAACAAAGGATTTAGATTATCACATAAACTTAGTTGATAAAGCAGTTGCAGGGTTTCAGAAGATTGACTCTGATTTTGAAAGAGGCTCTAGTGTGGGTAAACTGCTGTCAAACAGCAGAAGAGTTCATTGATGGGGCACAGATCATTGTTGTCTTATTTTAAGAAACTGCCACAGCCAGCAGCCAACCGCCATCACGATCAGTCAGCAGCTGTCAGCATTGAGGCAGGGCCCTCCACCAGCAGAACGATTACAGCTTGATGAAAGCTCACATGATTGGTTTTTTTTTTTTTTTTTTAGCAATAAAGTATTTTTAAATTAAAATATGTAGATTTTTAAAAGATATAGTACTATTGCACGCTTGATAGACTACATTATAGTGTAAACATAACATTTTTTGTGAAACCAAAAAAATTCCCGTGTCTTGCTTTATTGCAATATTAGCTTTATTGCAGTGATCTGGAACTGAACCAGAAATATTTCTGAGATATGCCTGTATACATTGGTTTAATTCCATTATTTCTATGTAATACTCTTTCTGTGAGATTATGTGTTATATTTAAAGGCCGTGAAACTAAACATATATATGGAAAAGCTGTTCTTAAAAACATGTCTTGGAAATAATTATAAACTTTATTAGATTTGCGTTACATTTGTCAAGGTTCTTGTTAGGATTTTACTATTCTTTAATGTTGAAATATGTGTTCCTTGCCTAAAGTAATATTTTATAAATACGTGAATACTTCCTTCTTAATAACTAGTGACTTTTTTTAATACTTCCTGTATCCCAGTTATTATGCTTTATTATATGTCTTACCTCATTTAATGTTTACTGTTAGCATGAGGTTGAAACCATTTCAAGCACTCTAAAGAGTAAGGCACAATTTAAGTGGCTTCCTAATCTTGTAAGCGATGGAGCTGGAATGTGAACCATTCTTTTTTCTTTTAACTAATTTTTAAAAATTTGATAAAACTTGTGTATTTATTGTGTATAACATGTTGCTTTGAAGAGGATACACATTGTGGGAATGGCTAGATTGAGCTGTGTGTTACCCGACGTACCATTTTTTTGTGCTGAGAACACTTAAAATCTAATGTTAACTATTTTAAAGAATATAGTGCATTGTTACTGTGACATTCTTACTCCAAAACTTGTGCTATAAACCTCTCTGCTATGTTGCTGTTCCATTAACATCTTAAAATTGTACAAAATGGGAAGTTAATATTTCTCTGATATAAATTTTAATATGTATGAACAAACACTTGTTTCATTACTCTTTCTTGTGCGTTTTGTTTTTAAGATTCTTGGATCTCCCAGTCAGCTTCATTTCCCCGTAATCAGAAACAACCAGGAGTGGACTCTTTATCACCAGTGGCCTCACTTCCTAAACAGATTTTCCAGCCTTCTGCGCAACAGCAGCCTACTAAACCAGTTAAAGTCACGTGTGCGAACTGCAGAAAACCTTTACAGAAGGGCCAGACGGCTTATCAGCGGAAAGGATCAGCTCACCTCTTTTGTTCCACCACCTGCCTTTCTTCCTTCTCCCACAAGCCTGCTCCAAAGAAACTCTGTGTTATGTGTAAAAAGTAAGGTTTACCTTTCAGCACAATTCCATGTAGTTGAATTGTGGTGGTGTAAAATTTTAAGAAAAGTGAAACAGATTTGTAATACCTTTGGAAACTTTCCTGTCAAATCCAGGTGGCCTATGGATAAAAGGCTTCCTGTTTGGATAGGCATTGCAGTGGATTTAGATAGGTCCTTATAATTAATTTTGTCTGTAATCTCCATTGGACTCCTTGATTTCGTAACAATGTATACTTATTTACATGATTAATGAGAAGAAATTAGTTGTTGTAGCCAAATAAAAATGCTAAGCAGTTTATGCGTGATTCTATATTAAAATTGGTTAAATTTTATACTATCTTCAGATCAAGATTATAAAATTGGCAAGTCTTTGGATTTTATATGTGTGTGTTTTGAACATTAAGTCATTAGAAATAGTATTTCAAGAGTCAGGTACCAATTTTTTGCCAGCCTTGGAAAGACAGGATCCTCTCTCCTGCTGTTTTTTCTGTTTTCTTTTTCTTTTCTTTTTTTTAGGCAGAGTCTCACTCTAGCCCAGGCTGGAGTGCAGCGGTGCGATCTCAGCTCACTGCAGCCTCCACCTCCCGGGTCCTCCACCTCCTGGGTTCAAACGATTATCCTGCCTCAGCCTCCCAAGTAGCTGGGATTATAGACTTTCGCCACCATGCCCAGCTAATTTTTGTATTTTTAGTAGAGACGAGGTTTCACCATGTTGTCCAGACTGGTCTTGAACTCCTGACCTCAGGTGATCTGCCCACCTCAACCTCCCAAAGTGCTGGGATCCAGGCGTGAACCTCCATGCCCAGCCCTCGTCTGCTGTTGTTTTTTGATCTGGCTTCACTGGTTAAAAATAGCTGGAATGTGGTATATTACATGCAAGGTAAAGCGTGGTGGCGTTTCTGCACCATATCTTGGAGAAGCTCAGTTCTGTGAAGCTATATTTAGATCTTGAATTTTACAAAGGGCTTAGTGCTCTGTACATGTTTAATAAATTCAAATACGGAAACAATTGTTACACAGATTGTTTTGCAGTAGTAAACTTAAACACTACAGTGTAGGATCTTGAAAATCAGAATAAAAGGAAAACTTCAAAGGTCATCAGTATTGTCATTTTCTTTTTTTTTTTTTTTTTGAGACGGAGTCTCGTTCTGTCGCCCAGGCTGGAGTGCGGTGGCCGGATCTCGGCTCACTGCAAGCTCCGCCTCCCGAGTTCCCGCCATTCTCCTGCCTCAGCCTCCTGAGTAACTGGGATTACAGGCGCCGCCACCACACCCGGCCAATTTTTTGTATTTTTAGTAGAGACGGGGTTTCACCGTGGTCTCGATCTCCTGACCTTGTGATCTGCCCGCCTCGGCCTCCCAAAGTGTTGGGATTACAGGCGTGAGCCACCGTGCCTGGCAGTACTGTCATTTTCTAACATTTCTATTTACTGTTGAAGAGCCATGTTAATAGTGGGTGAGGTTATTTGGGAATGGGGTGTGTGGGTATATTTTAAGTTCATTTATCCCTCTAGAACATATGCCATATTCCTATGACCTGGATACCTCTTGCTTTCTGCTTATCCAGGGGAGGGAACTGAACAGGGTATACCTCAGTGAATTAATCCTTAACATTAATTCCATGTAACTAATACCAGCTTTTCTTTTTTTAGCTTTCCCAATATTTGCAATCCTTTTTAGTGAATTTAAAGATAAATTGAGTAGTGGCAAAGATTTAATAGTATAAAATATTTCTGCTTCTCAGTCTTTATTTTCAAGAGTTCATATTTTATTAAGAACGTCTAATAAAAATGATTTATTAGATCCAAGAACGATGTTTGATTTGCAAGACTTAGTCTATAGAAATGAAAAATGTCACTTATGAGTCTTATATTTGATTTCTTTTAAAATGGAATTTTAATATGTACCTGTTATTTTTCAGAGATATAACTACAATGAAAGGAACCATTGTTGCTCAAGTGGATTCAAGTGAGTCCTTCCAGGAATTCTGTAGTACATCTTGTTTATCTCTCTATGAAGACAAACAGAATCCTACTAAAGGAGCTCTAAATAAATCAAGATGTACAATCTGTGGTAAACTAACTGAGGTTTGTATTTTTTTACTTTATCATTTAGTTCTAACAAATAGGAATATTTTAAAGTTCATTTAAGAACTGTTAGATAATCTTTTATCAGTTCCTTAAAAATGAATATCTATAAAGACTATCTTATAAATATCCTATTATGTAATCTGATTCTCCCAATAGGATCTTAACTTATTAATATCCTTTTATATAATCTGATTCTCCCACAGGATGATTTAGGAAAAATCGTTGTGTTAATGTGCCTTTGTTTCCCTGAGATTGGGAGCACTCACAGACAGAACCATAGTGTTGAGATTGATTTTTGTCTAGTAATATATTTATTTAAACAAGCAAGCAGACTACACAAGAAATACTACAAATAATTTTGCTGAGAAGTAGAACATTTGGAATATTTTTTGATAACCTCACATTATTAATATTGTATTAAATAAAAAGTAATCTGTTTATATATAAGTCATTTGAATGATTTATGATGGTTCTCCCCTCCTCATTTTTCTAGAGAAATGTACTTTATTTATAGTTTTTAAAAATTGGTGTAAAGATTTTTAGTCTATGGAGTTTAATATCACCACTACCCAAACCTGGTTTTCTGTCATCTTCTGATACCTCTAGGGAAGTTTGTAGTGATGTCACTGATGGTTTTTTCTTTTTTTCAGTGCCATACATGTGTTCCTGTGTGTATAAACCAATTTAAATAATTGTGAGAATGGGGCCAGGCCCAGTAGCTCACACCTATATAATCCTAGCACTTTGGGAAGCCAAGGTGGGAGGATCACTTGAGGCCAGGAGTTTGAAATCAGTCTGGGAAGCATAATGGGACTGTATCTGTACCTAAAGGAAAAAACATTAATTGAGTGTGGTTGTGTGTCTGTAGTCTCAGTTACTCAGGAGGCCGAGGTAGGAGGATTGCTTGAGCCCAGGAGATTGAGGCTGCAGTCAGCTTTGATGGTGCCACTGTACTTCAACCTGGGTGATAAGTGAGACACTGTCTTTAAAACAAAAAACAAAAAAAAGGCATCATTTTTCCTTTTCTCCAAACAAGCCTTATTGGGACATGCTTGTTTCTGTTCAGAATGCTTTATTATTTAGCTACTTGTCAGATTTATCTGTTTTGTAAGATTTTGTTTATTTTTCTTTTAGATTCGCCATGAAGTCAGCTTTAAAAATATGACTCATAAGCTGTGCAGTGACCACTGCTTTAATAGATACAGAATGGCCAATGGTTTAATAATGAATTGCTGTGAACAGTGTGGAGAGTACTTGCCCAGTAAAGGTGCTGGAAATAATGTTCTGGTGATTGATGGTCAACAGAAAAGATTTTGCTGTCAAAGTTGTGTCAGTGAATACAAACAGGTAATTCATGTTCTAATCAAAATTGGGCATTCTTTAGAATGTGCTTGAAACTGTTGTAATACTTCTACTCTAATAGTGTTTATTAACCGGATTTATCTTAGAATTTCATTTAATTCAATTGTTGTCATATCATGGAGAGCATACTGAATGCATGTTGCTTTGTACCATTAAAGCTGAACCATCGTAAGTCAGGGACCATCTGTATTTATTCATTTGAGGTAGATCATTTCCATGATACAACTATGGAGTTAAGTCTGGGTAAACCCGTTGTAAGTTGGAAATGTCTTAAAATGCACCTTTGACCTTGGTATTTTCAACTTAGAATGGGTTTATTAGGATGTAACTCCATTCTTATGGAACATCTGTGTATGTAGATTATTGGCAGTAATTTTAATATTTTACATATATATGGTAAATGCTATCAGAATGATTTCTCTTTTGAATTTATTTCCTTTTTGGAAATTGGAGAGGGGCTGCAAATATTTTTCAGACTTTTAAAGCTCAGCTTTGAAGTGGTCATGTTGTTTATATTTAAATTTTAAGGTTAAGTTTTTTGTTGTTGTTGTTGGTTTTTTTTTTTTTTTTTGAGACAGAGTCTCCTTCTGTTTCCCAAGCTGGAGTGCAGTGGCGTGATCTCAGCTCACTGCAACCTCTGCCTCCCAGGTTCAAGTGATTCTCCTGCCTCAGCCTCCTGAGTAGCTGGGATTACAGGCATGTGCCACCATGCCCAGCTAATTTTTTTGTATTTTTAGTAGAAACGGGGTTTCACCATGTTAGCTAGGCTGGTCTCAAACTTCTGACCCCAGGTGATCCACCTGCCTTGGCCTCCCAAAGTGCTGGGATTACAGGGGTGAGCCAGCTGCACCTGTCCAGGTTAATGTTATTTTAAGGACTTTTTGATTTCTAGTTTTTTTCCATTGCTCATTGGAAAGATACTCTGTGTGACTTCAGTCTTCATAAATTTATGAAGTGTTTTATCAGAAATTATTGCTTTAAAGATCTTTTCGTTGTCTGTGGAGAAGGTTTTATGAACTTTCTCCCTCTTTAGTTTTTTTTTAAGACAAGTCTCGCTCTGTTGCCCAGGCTGGAGTGCATTGGCGTGATCTTGGCTCACTGCAACTTCCGCCTCCTGGGTTCAAGTGATTCTCCTGCCTCAGCCTCCTGAGTAGCTGGGATTACAGGTGTGCACCACCACGCTGAGCTAAGTTTTGTATTTTTATTAGAGATGGGGTTTCACCATTTGGCCAGGCTGGTCTCGCACTCCTGAGCTCGAGTGATCTGCACTCCTCGGCCTCCCAAAGTGCTGGGATTACAGGCACGCGCCACCATGCCCGGCTAATTTTTTTGTATTTTTAGTAGAAACGGGGTTTCACCATGTTGGCCAGGATGGTCTCAATCACCTGACCTTGTGATCCACCCGCGTCGGCCTCCCAAAGTGCTGGGATTACGGGCGTGAGCTACCATGCCTGGCCTCAGATTTATTAAGGTGTGAGTTATATAGTAGTCCTTTCTCACGCAAGGTTTTGTTTTTTTGTGGTTTCAATTACTCATAGTCAGCTGCAGTTCCCAAATAGGTGAGTAGACTACAATAAGATAATTTCAGAAAGTAATTAATTATGATAATTTGAGAGAGATTAATTATAACTAACTATAATTGTTGTTTTTCGTTTTGTTTTGAGACAGGGTCTTGCTCTATTGCCCAGGCTGGAGTGCAGTGGTGCAATTTCAGCTCACTGCAATCTACTTTTCTTGGGTTCAAATGATTCTCCTAGCTTCAGCCTCCCGAGTGGCTGGGATTACAGGCGCGTGCCACCATGCCTGACTAATTTTTGTATTTTTAGTAGTGACTGGGTTTCACCACGTTGTCCAGGCTGGTCTCAAACGCCTGACCTCAAGTGATTTGCCCACCTTGGCCTTCCAAAGTGCTGGGATTACAGGCGTGATTACCATTCCCGGCCAATTGTTGTTAATCTCTTGCTGTGGCTAATTAGAAATTAAACTTTATCGTCGGTATGTGTCTGTAGGAAAAGATGTAGTATCAAAGGTTTCAGGCATCCACTGGTAGCCTCAGAATATATCTCTCAAGGATAAGGGGTGGCACTGCCATATTAGTAGATTTCCTAATCTATTGAGCCATCCTTGTATTCCTAGAATAAACTATGCCAGATAATTATTTTTTCAAAAATGTGCATACATTCTGATGGTTAATACTCTATTTGGTACGTTTGCATTGATATTTAGAAGTAAGATGGGTCTGTAATGTCCTTTTTTTGGTGCCTTCTTGAGGTATCAGTGTTACATTTGCTTTATAAAAATGTCCAGAGGAAAATTCATTTCCTCATATACTTAAAGCAGTAAAAATGAAAATAAATGAATTAAATAGTCAACTGAAAAAGCTGGAAAAAGGAAAATAAGCTGAAACAAAGGAGAAGAAAGGAAATAAAGATAAAAGGAGAAACTATTAAAATAGTGTTAACATTGTTCAGAATGTTGCCTCTTTGAAAAATCAGGTCTTCGAAAAACCAGGGAAAAAATAACCCAGTGGTTAATTCAATCAGGAAAAGAGTTTTAAAAACAGAAATACATAAAATAAGAAATGATAAGGTAGACATGAGCATCAAAACAAAAGAACTTGACAAAAATCAATCATAAGAACTAATTTATATAGCCCTACATAAAAATACTGAACCTAGATTGAGTAATTTCCTGTGAAAATATAATTTCCCCAACTGGACTTCAGAGCAGATAACATTAAGTAGACAAATTTCTGTAGATGAAATAGAGATAATTATTAAAGTACTACCCCACAACAAGGACCAGGCTCTGATGTTTTCATAGGGGAATTCCATCAAATTTAAACAAGAAAATCTCAGTGTTACTTAAACAATTCCAGAGCATAAAAAGGAAGGAAAGTAACTCGTAAGTTTTTTAAACATTGTGGTAGAGTTATATGTAACATAAAATTTGCAGTTTTAAGTATTTTTAAGTATATAAGTGAGTGGCATTAGTTACATTTACAGTGTTATGCCACCATTGACTCTATTTCTGAAACTTTTTCATCATGCCATACAAAAACTGTGACATTAGCCAATAACTCCCATTTTTTTCTATCCCAGTCCTTGGTAACTTAGTAGTTTCTGTCTCTCTGAATTCGTATATTCTAGATATTCATGTAAGTGAAATTATATAATATTTGTCTTTTTGTATCTGGCTGATTTTACCTGAAAGCTGAAACATAATGCTTTCAGTTTCATCCACAGTATAGCCATGATCAGAACATCGTTACTTTGTATGGCTGAATAATATTCATTATATGTATATGCCACATTCTGTTTAATTTGTTGTCCCTGTGATAGATGTTACATTGTTGCCACCTTTGACTATTGTGAATAGTGCTGCAGTGAATGTTGATGTGTAAATTTGATATAAGTATCCTGGTTTTCCATTCTTTTGGATGAGTGTGGATTTGCTCAGTCATAGGGTAATTCTGTTTCACCTTTTGAGGAATTGTCAAACTATTTTACACAACTGTACCATTTTATGTTCTCAACAGCAATGTACAAGGTTTCTATTTTCTATGTATCTTTGCCACACTTGTTATGTTCCGTGTTTTAAACTTTTGATTTTTCTTGTAGATATCTTAGTATGTGTGCGGTGGTTTCTCATGGTTTTGATTTGCATTTCCCTAATGACCAGTGACAATGAGCAATTTTGCTTTTGTTGTGTTTTTTTTTTGTTTTTTTTTTTTGAGACAGAGTCTGGCTGTATTACCCAGATTGGAATGCAGGCGCACAATCTTGGCTCACTGCAACCTCTGCTTCCTGGGCTCAAGGGATCCTTCTGTCTCAGCCTCCCGAGTAGCTGGGACCACAGGCACAGGCCACTATGCTGCCTGGTTAATTTTTTGTATTTTTTGGAGGCATAGGGTTTCACCATGTTGCCCAGGCCTGGTCTCGATCTCCTGAGCTCAAGCTATCTGCCTGCCTTGGCCTCCCAAAGTGCTAGGATTACAGGTGTGAGCCACCGCGCCTGGCCAGTGAGCAAGTTTTCATTTGCTTGTTGGCCATTCGTGTATCATCTTTGGAGAAGTATCTGTCTATTCAAGTTCTCTCTCTGTTTTTGAATTGGGTTTTGTAGTTTTGTTCTTTTCTCTCTCTCTCTCTCGTTTTTTTGTTTGTTTTTGAGACAGAGTCTCCCTCTTTTGCCCAGGCTGGAGTGCAGCAGCGAGATCTTGGCTCTCTGCAACCTCCGCCTCCTGGGTTCAAGCGATTCTCCTGCCTCAGCCTCCCGAGTAGCTGGGGTTACGGGTGTGTGTCACCATGCCTAATTTTTGTATTTTTTTCTTTTTTGAGATGGAGTCTTGCTCTGTTGCTCAGGCTGGAGTGCGGTGGCACAGTCTCTGCTCACTGCAACCTCCACCTCCTGGGTTCAAGCAATTATCCTGCCTTCGCCTCTCGAGTAGCTGGAATTACAGGCGCACACCACCATGCCCAGCTGATTTTTTGTATTTTTAGTGGAGATGGAGTTTCACCTTGATGGCCAAGCTGGTTTCAAACTCCTGAAGTCAAGTGAGCCACCTGCCTCGACCTCCCAAAGTGCTAGGTTTACAGGCGTGAACCACAGCGCCTGGCCTAATATTTGTATTTTTAGTAGAGATGGGGTTTCACCATGTTGGCCAGGCTGGTCTCGAACTCCTGACCTTCAGTGATCCTCCTGCCTCAGCCTCCCAAAGTGCTGAAATTACAAGCATGAGCCCCCGCACCCAGTCTTTTTTTTCTTTTTTTTGAGATGGATCTCGCTCTGTAGCCCAGGCTGGAGTGCGATAGTGCGATCTCAGCTCACTGCAGCCTCCACCTCCTGGTCCAAGTGATTCTTCTGCGTCAGCCTCCCAAGTAGCTAGGACTATAGGCATAGGCCACCATGTCCAACTAATTTTTGTATTTTTTTAGTGGAGTCAGGGTTTCACCAGGTTGGCCAGACTGATCTCGAACTCCTGACTTCAAGTGATCTGTCCTTCTCAGCCTCCCAAAGTGCTGGGATTACAGGTGTGAGCCACCACACCCAGCTGGAAGTTTTAAATTTTGATTTACCCTTTTTTTTCATTTGGTTGTACTTTCGGTGTCATTTAAGAATCTGTTGCCAAATCCCAGGTCATGGTTTACCTCTACAGTTTTTTCTAAGAGTTTTATGAGTTTAGCTCTTAATTAGGTATTTGATCCATTTTAATTTACTTTTTGTTTATTATGTGAGGCAGGGATCCAACTTCATTCTTTTGTACTGGAATTCCAGTTTTCCCACCACCACCTGTTGAAGGGATTATTCTTTCTCCATGGAATGGACTTATCACACTTGTCAAGTATGTATTGGCCAGAGATCATTTCTGTGTTCCACTGATCTACATGTGTGATCTTATGTATGTGCCACACTATTTTGATTACTGTATCTTTGTTCTAAGTTTTGAAATCAGGAAATGTGAGTTCTCCAACTTTGTTTTTTGTCAAGATTGTTTGAATATTCTGAACCCATTCTAACTTTATATGAATTTGAAGATTGGCTTTTCTATTTCTGCAGAAGAGTTTGTTGGAATTTTTATATAAATTGCATTGAATCTTTAGATTGTTTTGGGTAGTATTGGCATCTTAGCAGTAGTAAGTTATTCTATCTGTGAAAATGGCATTTATTTATGAAGACATACCATTTATTTAGATCTTCTTTAATTTCTTTCAGCAGTCTTTTGTGGTTTTTAGTGTACGAGTCTTCACCTCCTTTGC
>NW_012101676.1:1182058-1185602 GCF_000951045.1 Mandrillus leucophaeus | reverse complement strand
GAGCAAGTTTTCATTTGCTTGTTGGCCATTCGTGTATCATCTTTGGAGAAGTATCTGTCTATTCAAGTTCTCTCTCTGTTTTTGAATTGGGTTTTGTAGTTTTGTTCTTTTCTCTCTCTCTCTCTCGTTTTTTTGTTTGTTTTTGAGACAGAGTCTCCCTCTTTTGCCCAGGCTGGAGTGCAGCAGCGAGATCTTGGCTCTCTGCAACCTCCGCCTCCTGGGTTCAAGCGATTCTCCTGCCTCAGCCTCCCGAGTAGCTGGGGTTACGGGTGTGTGTCACCATGCCTAATTTTTGTATTTTTTTCTTTTTTGAGATGGAGTCTTGCTCTGTTGCTCAGGCTGGAGTGCGGTGGCACAGTCTCTGCTCACTGCAACCTCCACCTCCTGGGTTCAAGCAATTATCCTGCCTTCGCCTCTCGAGTAGCTGGAATTACAGGCGCACACCACCATGCCCAGCTGATTTTTTGTATTTTTAGTGGAGATGGAGTTTCACCTTGATGGCCAAGCTGGTTTCAAACTCCTGAAGTCAAGTGAGCCACCTGCCTCGACCTCCCAAAGTGCTAGGTTTACAGGCGTGAACCACAGCGCCTGGCCTAATATTTGTATTTTTAGTAGAGATGGGGTTTCACCATGTTGGCCAGGCTGGTCTCGAACTCCTGACCTTCAGTGATCCTCCTGCCTCAGCCTCCCAAAGTGCTGAAATTACAAGCATGAGCCCCCGCACCCAGTCTTTTTTTTCTTTTTTTTGAGATGGATCTCGCTCTGTAGCCCAGGCTGGAGTGCGATAGTGCGATCTCAGCTCACTGCAGCCTCCACCTCCTGGTCCAAGTGATTCTTCTGCGTCAGCCTCCCAAGTAGCTAGGACTATAGGCATAGGCCACCATGTCCAACTAATTTTTGTATTTTTTTAGTGGAGTCAGGGTTTCACCAGGTTGGCCAGACTGATCTCGAACTCCTGACTTCAAGTGATCTGTCCTTCTCAGCCTCCCAAAGTGCTGGGATTACAGGTGTGAGCCACCACACCCAGCTGGAAGTTTTAAATTTTGATTTACCCTTTTTTTTCATTTGGTTGTACTTTCGGTGTCATTTAAGAATCTGTTGCCAAATCCCAGGTCATGGTTTACCTCTACAGTTTTTTCTAAGAGTTTTATGAGTTTAGCTCTTAATTAGGTATTTGATCCATTTTAATTTACTTTTTGTTTATTATGTGAGGCAGGGATCCAACTTCATTCTTTTGTACTGGAATTCCAGTTTTCCCACCACCACCTGTTGAAGGGATTATTCTTTCTCCATGGAATGGACTTATCACACTTGTCAAGTATGTATTGGCCAGAGATCATTTCTGTGTTCCACTGATCTACATGTGTGATCTTATGTATGTGCCACACTATTTTGATTACTGTATCTTTGTTCTAAGTTTTGAAATCAGGAAATGTGAGTTCTCCAACTTTGTTTTTTGTCAAGATTGTTTGAATATTCTGAACCCATTCTAACTTTATATGAATTTGAAGATTGGCTTTTCTATTTCTGCAGAAGAGTTTGTTGGAATTTTTATATAAATTGCATTGAATCTTTAGATTGTTTTGGGTAGTATTGGCATCTTAGCAGTAGTAAGTTATTCTATCTGTGAAAATGGCATTTATTTATGAAGACATACCATTTATTTAGATCTTCTTTAATTTCTTTCAGCAGTCTTTTGTGGTTTTTAGTGTACGAGTCTTCACCTCCTTTGCTGCATTTATTCCTAGATATTTATTTTTTTAATGCTATTTCTAGTGGATTTGCTTTATTTCCTTTTCAGATTGTACATTACTAGTGTATAGAAACACATCTGATTTTTGTACATTAATCATGTACTGTGCAACTTTGCTGAATTTGTTAGCTCTACTAGCTTTATGAGTTTCATGTCATCTGTGAATAGAGGTAGTTTTACTTTTTTCCAATTTGGATGCATTTTATTTCTTAACTAATGGTTGTGGCTATAGCTTTCGATACTGTCGAATAGAAGTGGTGAAAGTGGGCATCCTTGTTGCTGATCTTAGAGGAAAAGAATTATTTTACCATTGAGTCTGATGTTAGAATGTATGGCTTTTAGTATGTTGAAGTAGTTTCTTTGTATTACTTTTTTTATTCAGTGTTTTTTTAATCATAAAAAGGTGAATTTTTCAAATGCTTTTTCTACATCCTTTGAGATGATCATGCGGTTTTTATCTTTGCTCCTATTTATGTGGTATGTTACATGGATTGATTTCTTTATGTTGAACCATACTTTTATTGGGATAAATCTCCACTTGATTGTGGTGTATAATCCTTTTAATATATTGAATTCAGTTTAGTAGTACTTTGTTGAGGATCTTTGCATCAATATTCTTGTGGGATACTGGTCTTTGATTTTCTTTCTTTTGATGTCTTTATCTGTCTTTGGAATGAGAGTAATGCTGGCCTCATAGAATAGGGTGGGTGAGATATCTTGTATCTTCTGATTTTTGGAAGCGTGAGAATTGGTGTTAATTCTTTAAATGTTTGGTAGAATTTACCTGTGAAGTCATCTGATCTTGACCTTCTCTTTTTTGGGACTGTTTGTTTGTTTGTGAGATAGAGTCTCGCTCTGTCACCCAGGCTGGAGTGCAGTGGCACGATCTTGGCTCACTGCAACTCCTGTCTCCTGGGTTCAAGCAATTCTCCTGCCTCAGCTTCCTGAGTAGCTGGGACTACAGGCGCATGCCACCATGCCCAGTTAATTTTTGAATTTTTAGTAGACATGCGGTTTCACCATGTTGGCCAGAATGGTCTCGATCTGCTGACCTCACGATCCACCCACCTCAGCCTCCCAAAGTGTTGAGATTATAGACGTAAGCCACCATGCTGGGCCAGGACGTTTTTGATGACTGAGTCTCTCGTTATATGTCTGTTCACATTTTCTGTGTCGTCTTGTGTCAGTTTTGGTGGTTTGTGTGTTTTTAGGAATTTGTGCATTTCATCTATGCTATGTAATTTGTTGATGTGCTATTGTTCATAGCATTTTCTTGTACTACTTTTTATTTCAGGAATGCCAGTAGTAATGTCTCCCTTCCATATTTTATTCTTTGTGTCTATTTTCTTGATATTTTAAAATGACCAACTTTTTGGTTTGTTTCTCTAACTTTTTCTGTTCTGTTTTATTTTTCTCTGCTCTAATCTTTATTATTTCCTTTCTTCTGCTGGCTTTAGGTATAGTGATCTCATCTTTTTCCTCAAGATGGTGAGAAGTTAGGTTATTTACTTGAGATATTTTTTTCTTTCTTTCTTTCTTTCTTTCTTTCTTTCTTTCTTTCTTTCTTTCTTTCTTTCTTTCTTTCGTTCTTTTCTGTCTTTCTGTCTGTCTTTCTGTCTTTCTGTCTTTCTTTCTATCTTTCTTTCTTTTCTTTCTTTTCTTTCTTTCTTTCTCTTCCATTCCGTTCCTTCCCCTTCCCCTTCCCCTTTCCTTTTTGACAGTGTCTCACTCTATCGCCCAGACTGAAACGCAGTGGCATGATCTTAGCTCACTGCACCCCCCACCTCCCAG
>NW_012101676.1:1177108-1177718 GCF_000951045.1 Mandrillus leucophaeus | reverse complement strand
TTATTTTTAAATATATTATTTGTGGTTACTATCTGGGAGGCTTTACATATAACATCCTACAATTCAAGCTAATGTGAACTTATAACAAGTTAATTAGCTTTTAAAAATGCTGGGCCTATATATCTGTTCCCTCTTTTTGTTATAAATTACGTTTTTAAACATTGTATTCCCAGTGATACAGATTTATAATTTTGTGTGCATATTTGTCTTTAAAATCGTGTAGGAAATAAAAAGTGGAGTTATAAACCAAAAATACAATTATACTTGTTTTGTATTCTCCCATATATTTACTAAAGATTGGGTCAAGTGTACTTCCATTTCAATAAAAAGCTTTGACTCCCTTTAGCATTTGTTTTGTAGGGTAGATTTAGTGGCAACAAACTCCCTCCACCTTTTGTCTGTGTGTCTTTACTTTTCCTTCAGTTTTGGATGATAGTTTTGCTGGATATAGTATTCTTGTTTGAAAACTTTTTTTTCTCCATTATTTTAAATGTTATTCCACTGCCTTTTGGCCTCCATGGTTGTTTCTTTTGTGAAACTGATGGTTAATCTCATTGAGAATTTGTTGTGCTGAACCATTTCTGTCTTGCTTTTTTCAAGATTTTCTTTG
>NW_012101676.1:1170777-1172327 GCF_000951045.1 Mandrillus leucophaeus | reverse complement strand
CTTTCTTTCTATCTTTCTTTCTTTTCTTTCTTTTCTTTCTTTCTTTCTCTTCCATTCCGTTCCTTCCCCTTCCCCTTCCCCTTTCCTTTTTGACAGTGTCTCACTCTATCGCCCAGACTGAAACGCAGTGGCATGATCTTAGCTCACTGCACCCCCCACCTCCCAGGTTCAAGCAACTATCCTGCATCTGCCTCCTCAGTAGCTGGGGTTACAGGCATTTGCCACCCCACCCGGCTAATTTTTGTATTTTTAGCAGAGTTGGGGTTTCATCATGTTATACTAGTCTCAAACTCCTGATCTCAGGTGATCTGCCCGCCTCAGCCTTCCAAAGTGCTGGAATTATAGGTGTGAGCCACCATACTGGCCTTTTTTTTTTTTTTTAAACATAAGCATTTACAACTATAAATAAATTTTTCTCAGATCACTATTTAAGCTGCATCTCATAACTTTTGGTGTTCTTTTAGTTTTGTTTTCACTCATTTCTAAGTATTTAAAAATTTCCTGTGATTTCTTCTTTGAGCCATGTTTAAGAGTGTATAGTTTAGTATCTCCATATTTGTGAATTTTCTAAGTGTTCCTTCTATTACTGATTTCTAGTTTTATTTCATTGCTCATTGGAAAAATACTCTGTGTGATTTCAGTCTTCAAAAATTTATTGAGACTTTTTTGTGGCCTAACGTAGTTCATTCTGGAAATTGCTCCATGTGCATTTGAGAAGAATGTTTATTCTACTGTCGTTGGCAAGAATACTCAATATATGTTTGTTATTAATAACTCTAGTTGGTTTATATTGTTGTTCAAGATCTGTCTTTACTTAGTTGAAATTGTGTCTATATGGTCTATCCACTATTGTAAATGGTGTATTGATGTCTCCAACTATTATTGTACAGTTATGTGCTTCTACCTCCATTATTATCTGTTTCTCCTTTTACTTCTGTTAATTTTTTTAAATGTATTTTGGGGGTTTTGATATTTGCTATGTATATATTTATATTTGTTATATCTTCTTGGTAAATAGACCCTTTGTTCAGTATGTATTCTTTTTCTGTCTCTTGTATCAGTTTTTCACATAAAGGTTCTTTTTGCCTTATATTAATATGGCAACCCCAACTCTCTTAGTTACTGTTTATTTGCATGGAGTATCTTTTTCCATCCTTTTACTTTTGACCTGTTTGTATATTTGGATAAATAAATCCTTCCTTATCAGTAATTACATTAAATGTACATGGATCAAATTATCCAATCAAAAGGCAGAAATTGACAGAATAGGAAAAAAGATGGCTTTTAATTGGATAATTTGATCCATGTACACAACATAATTACCGATAAGGAAGGATTTATTTCTGCCATTTTCTTATTTTTTCTTTGGTATATTCTATACCTTTTTTTTTGGTATCTCGTTTCCTGCATTATAGCCTTTTATATTTAGTTTATTGTAGTGCACTGTTTTGATTTCCTTCTCATTTTTATATTATTATTTTTTATTTTTATTTTATTTATTTTTTTTTGAGACGGAGTCTTGCTCTGTCGCCCGGGCTGAAGTGCAGTGG
>NW_012101676.1:1147253-1169527 GCF_000951045.1 Mandrillus leucophaeus | reverse complement strand
TCTGAGTTTATCCTACGTGTAATTTGTTGTGTTTATTAAATTTGTAGATTTGTGTCTATTATCAAATATGGGAAGTTTGTAGCCATTAATTTTTCAAATAATCTTTTGCACCTTTCTCTTTTTCTGAAACTCTCATAAAGTACATGTTGGTCTGTTTGATCTTGTTCCATGGGCCCCTTAGGCCTTTGCTTACTTTTCTTGGTTCTTTCCTTTACTGCTCCTCAGATTCTGTGATATCAGTCTTGGCCTCTTTACTGCAAGTCGTTGGTAAAAGTTCTGGCTTTCTGCTGGGTCAGACCTCCTCAGTTAGGGTGGAGGTGGTTAAGTTGTCTAATTACCACCCAGTGGGGTGGAAGTTCAAGTTTCCTGCTTGGCCTTCTCTGACTTTACCATTGCTAGGGTGCTGGGGTGAGGCATCACGTTGTAGCCAGGCCAGGGTGGAAGTCTAGGCTAACTGGCCTTTTTTGTGTGAATGGGATTAGGGTCTGTGGAGTAGAGAAACTTGTCTTACTGTTTCTCTAGCTGCTATTTCAACTGTATTTCCCCTACAGGTGTGTCATTTCTCTTGCCAGATTCAAGATTTTTTGTCTTTGGTTTTCAGAAATTTAAATTTGGTGTATCTTGGTGTTTCTTTGGGTTTTATCCTTCCTAGTGTTCGCTAACCTTCTATCTGTAGATTTATGTCTTTTGCCAAATTTGAGACATTTAAAACAGTAGTGTTTTCGGAGGACTTTTGTAACTCTGTCCTCTTTTTCCTTTCCCTTTGGGACTCCAATGACATGAATGTTACTTTATTTTTTATTTTTTTTAGTTTTGTTACCAGCCTGCAGATCCCTAAGGCTCTGTTTTACTTTTCCCCCCACCCAGTCTGTTTTTCAGGTGGGGTACTATAATTCTATCTTCCTGTTCACTGACTCTTTCCATTTTATTCTTTATATCTTCTATTTATTTTCTAGAAGTTTCTGTGTGTTCACTTGTTTTTAAGTGCATGTGTATTGGTTGTTGGAGCACTTTCATGATGATTGCTTTAAAATCTTTGTCAGATATCTCCAGTATCTCTGTAATTTTGGTGTTGGCATCTGTTGTTTGTCCTTTTCTGTTTAAATTATAGTTTTCCTGGTGTTTGGCATGATAAATGATTTTTTTATCTGAAACTTGAACATTTTGAGTGCTGTTATTGCCAAGTGGAGATAAAAGGTCAGCCTCTCTACGTGGCCTCTACACCTGTGGAGGAGAAGCAGCTGGTTATTGCTGAGTGGATATGGGAGTTCCGGTTCCTTTCTGGACATTAGCTGATACTGCCCTGACTAGAGAAGTAGGAGTTCCTTATCCTGTTCTCCACATAACCTCTACTGAGACCAAATGATTCTACTCCAGTGGATAAAGAAAATGTTCTTTGTACTATTATTAAAGAAATAAAAATTATTTAAAAAAGCGTTTCTTCCTTTATTCTTTAAAATTACTTGCATGTTTTATAATTACATACTGTATGTTCATAATTCATTAGTTAACAAATCGGTGGGAGTCCCTGCCCTACTATTTTACTGATAAAGAGACCCAGCTGGATGTGTTTGGAGACGACTACATGAGATGCTAGAGCGAGTGTCTTCTTTTTCTGCAGCCTGGGAGCTAAAACTGTGTCATCATCCTTCCTTCCTTTCCACTCCCCCCCGACCTTTGTCTGTGACAGTTAACTTAGCTGCCTTTTGCTGTTTTTATCTGTGCTCTCATTGCTCAATTAGTTTCTGAAGTGTATTGATACACGTAGTTAATAATCTAGATCCTGGTGGTGGAGACTGTATAACGCTTGCCCCATGCCTTTCAGTAGTTTTCCTTTTCTAGCATAGTATTTTGACTTTCATGGAAAGCGGGAAGCATGTCTTTTAAAACTTTTGTGCAAGGAGTAAGGATATATATTTGTATTATATTCTGGAAGCTGTCATGTGTGCTTTCAGAAGAATTTCTCAAACATGCCGGGCTCATGACTGTAATCGCAGCACTTGGGTGGCCGAGGTGGGTGGATCACTTGAGGTCAGGAGTTGGAGACCAGCCTGGCCAACATGATAAAACCCTGTCTCTACTAAAAATACTAGCCAGGTGTGGTGGCAGGCACCTATAATCCCAGCTACTCAGGAGGCTGAGGTGGGAGAATTGCTTGAACCCAGGAGGCGGAAGTTGCAGTGAGCCGAAATCATGCCACTGCCTGGACGACAGAGCAAAAACTCCATCTCAAAAAAAAAATAAATAAATAAAAAAGTCTCAGTCCATTTTGCATATGGTAGAAATTGTAGCTGTGTAATCTCCAAATGACTTAATTTAGGAAGCTTTGAGTTTCATTGTAAGTATTAGAGTTTAATAGGTTTTAAAGAGATCTTAGAACACTCCAAATTAGAAGTGATTTTTCTGGCTGGGCGCGGTGGCTCAAGCCTGTAATCCCAGCACTTTGGGAGGCCGAGACGGGCGGATCACGAGGTCAGGAGATCGAGACCATCCTGCCTAACACGGTGAAACCCCGTCTCTACTAAAAAAAATACAAAAAACTAGCTGGGCGAGGTGGCGGGCGCCTATAGTCCCAGCTACTCGGGAGGCTGAGGCAGGAGAATGGCGTAAACCCGGGAGGCGGAGCTTGCAGTGAGCTGAGATCCGGCCACTGCACTCCAGCCTGGGCGACAGAGCGAGACTCTGTCTCAAAAAAAAAAAGAAGTGATTTTTCTCAGAAATTAGAGGTGAGTCAGGTCTATCTTTAATTCCTTAGCCCATTATTACTGTTTTATCATTATACCATTTTTTCTGAGATGTAATTATTTGATTATTCTTTAAGTTGGTCAACAGTAGTGGGGACAGGACAGGCAGACATTTTTAAAAGTTGGAATGAGTTTGTAAGTCACAAAATACAATTGAGAAACAACTTTTACATAATGCTTATTTACCTTTCAATCTAGCAGCTGTTCTTTATGTGTGTTTATAAAGTCTTTTAAAATCTTTTTTTTAGGTAGGTAGCCATCCCAGCTTCCTGAAGGAGGTTCGAGATCACATGCAGGACTCTTTCTTAATGCAGCCTGAGGTGAGCAGGAGTGTAAATGGAGTTCAAGGCCTTCACATTTTCGAGCACTGCTACTACTGTCATTAATGTGTATCTGAAAAATCTTGTGCAATTTGAAATATATTAAAATTTCCAAACTTAAATTGTATCACATGATGAATGTTTTATCTCCAAGACATAGATAGATTTCTAATTTCACTACTTTTACATGTATTTTCTTGTGATATGCTCATTTGTCTTTAGATATTTATGTTCTTAGGAAATTATTTTCAGATATAATTTTTTTAGTGCACAATACCTTGTACACAGTAGGCATTTGATAATAGGATATAAAAATCCTCTCTTTTGTGCCTACCTGAAAAGTTAAAAAAAAAAAACCCTTTCAAAAAAATTTCTAAGCCTGTATTTCTGTTAATCCAGATACATGAATTAGTAATAAGTGTTTAAAATTAGGAAGACTTTTAACTGTAGTACAGTTATCAAGATAATGAAATTTACGTCAGTAAACTATTATCAGGTTAGTCAATAGAGCTTATTCAAATTTTGTCCATTAATGTCCCTTACAACAAATGAAAAACAATTATTTCTTGTCTAGAATCCAGTACAGGATCCTAGGCCATTATTTGTTTAAATATTTTTTTTAGGCCGTTTCCCAACCCTCTTCTTCTGAGACCCCAATTCCAGATGTATTCCTGCCACTTTCCCAGTCACCGAGGCTTTGTTTTGTATTGTTTTGTATTGTTTTTATATTGTTTTGTATCGGTTTTGCATTGTTGTTTCTATTTGTATTGTTTGTTTTTCCTAGTCTTTTTTTCCCTTCTGTACTCCATTTTGGAAAGTTTCTATTGCTGTATCTTTAAGTTTGCTGATCTTTTAAAAAATCATCTGTGAATACCATGCAGCATATTTTTTCAGATGTTATGTTTTTCATCTCTAAAAGTTCCATTTGAGTCTCTTTTGTATCTTCTATTTCCTGCCTAATTGTGTTCATGTTTTCCTCTACTACTATTTTAATATATTAGCATATTTATAATGTTTTTTTAACATCTTTGCCTACTGTGTTCGTATCTGCCATTTCTAGATCTGTTTCTATAGTTTGATTTTTATTTTTTTTCTTCTTCCGGGTAATGAGTCATTTTCCTGCCTTTTTTTTTTTTTTGACAAAATGCCTGTCATTTTTAAGTTTGATTCAGAATATTGTGAATTTTACATTATTGGTTGCTGGATTTTGTGGTATTATTTTCAACGTTTTGTTGGACTTTGTTCTGGCATGGCGTGCTGTCAAATTAACCGTGAGTTATTTGGATCCTTTTGAGGCTTGTTTTTAAGTTTTTGAAAATTCTTTGGTAGAGCAAACTGTAGTCTGTGGCTCTTCATTCGTACTACCGTGATGATACCTGGAGAGATCTGAATCTTCCCGGGTTACAGGGTCATCCCACTCTTGAACAGGTAGCAATCCAGAGTATTCCTGGCCATGTGTGTTCTTTGGGAATTGTTAGCCTAATGCTTTCTTGTGATTCTGGGGTTCTTTCTCTGGCCTTAGGTGCTTTCATCTCACAAATAATTCTAGCTGCCTTGAAAGCCTTGTGTTTCCTCAACTCAGTTTGACTAGTAAGTAGGCTCTGTTAACCTCCCCTTCCCCCAGCTATTTCTAGGCCTCAAGCTTTGGTAGCCACAGGACTCACTTGATTTGTTTCCCTTTTCTTAGGTATACAGTTCTGTGCTACCTTGTGTGTAGAGTTTGAAAACCATTGTTTGTGTGTGTGTGTGTGTAATTTTCTAGTTGTTAAAGGTGGGTAGGAGGTTTAAATCTAGTTTCTGTTGGTTGGGAGTGGAAGTTACCTCTGCTTTAATCTAAATAGTTCCCTAGTTTTTGTTTGTCTTTTACGACTTGACATTTTGAATACCACTTTGGAGAGCATCCCTCACTTTGTGTTTGTTTAATAGTTCCTCAAGATTAGATTGAGGTAATGCATTTTTGGCGTGAATACCTCCTAAGCGATGGTGTGTCCCTCTTCGTGCACATCAGGAAGCACGTGCTGTCTGTGTTCTGTTATCGTGTGTTAACTTGTTGAAGGGGATGTCTGTCAGGTGTCTCCAGGGTGAAGTTGCTCTTTTTCTCTCTGTATCTGTTTAAGTTAAGCAAACTTTTCACCCACTATTGTTAGCCATCTGTTGTCAATTAGAAAAAAATCCTTAAATTACAAAGTTAGAATATGTCTGTTAAAAGAAAAATTGTAAATTATACAGTAAGAGGGAAAAGTAAAACACAATGGTATATAAATTTTTAAACCCTTTTTTCTCTGCACAAACAAATCTTGCAATATGAAGAGATGATTTCCAGGTTTTATTGAATAAATGAATTGTAATTTTTACTTGGAATTATTTATTATAATAAATATTATAATATGTCATTGTTTAAGTTTTATTGCCGCTTCTTCTAATCAAGGTTCTTCACTATTTCAGTGCTTTGGACTCCTTTGGTAATAAGGACAGATTCATTCTCAGAATGTTATTAAATGCATTAAATGCCTGTGATTACAAAGACAACCAATTATATCAAAATATAGTTACCAAAATATTTAAAAAATTTTTGAAATGTGCTGCTTTATTTTAATGTGTTTAGGAATAAAATACAGTGGTTAATAACTATAATTTTGAAGTAAAGTTGAATGTAGTTGATATGTTAAGGGATACTAAGAGTGATATAAAAATTGGGAATTTTTATTTTTGACAGTCATAGGCCCTATTAAACTAATGAAGTAAGTTTGTTGCCTCCAATCAGAGTGAAAGAGAATGTTAAATTTCAATAAGAGGTTAGTAAATATAAAGGTAATTTTTTTACTGTGCAGTGTCACGGACTAAAGTTCATATTGTATTTGAATATGGCTAGGAAAGTAGATAATATGCAGGCTGTATCTCAGGACCCCATATCCTAAATTAGATTTGCAGCAACAGGTACATCAAGCCATTCTTTCTTGATTACCTTCCCATGTGGTCTCCTTGCTTGGTCCAAATGTAACAAATGAAATGTATTTCCTATATGTAGAAGGAAAATTTGAGAGAAGTTGTAAAGTCGTGACAGTTTTGATATCCACGTGAAATTGGTTAAAATTAAAATATAAGGTACATCTTTTAAATGAGTAGACTGAAAATGAGCCAGTTTGTCATAAACTTACCCATCATATCTACTTTTTACCTTTTCCATATCTTGTTTTACTTCGTTCTATCTCATTCTTTTTCACTGAAGTTACATGTAGGCTTGTTTTTCCCCATGTCCAAAAAGGGAATATTTTAATTCTGAATTTATTCCACAAAGCTTTGTTCCTTTACATCACTAAATATGTGTTTATAGGATGCATATAAATTTGTATGAAATTTAAATATGATTATTTTGATTGCTTACATATGAAGCTGAGTAAACATGGCATAAAATTACATTTCCCTTTTGGCTAATGTTCTTTCATTAATTGGTTCTTTGAGGCAGCGGTAGCTGTGAAAGTGGCAGTATTGAAATATTCTCAGTGATTCTGTCATTCTGATAGTACTTTCTCATTTTCTTTTTCTTATTTTTTTTTCTTTGGAGACAGTCTCCCTCTGTTGCCCAGGCTGGAGTTCAGTGGCACGATCTTGGTTCACTGCAGCTTCTGCCTCCTGGGTTCAAGTGATTCTTGTGCCTCAGCCTCTCGGGTAGCTGGGACTACAGGCATGCACCACCACGCCTGGCTAACTTTTGTATTTTTAGTAGAGATGGGGTTTCACCATGTTGGCCAGGCTAGTCTTGAACTCCCAACCTCGTGATCTGCCCACCTCAGCCTCCCAAAGTGTGGGGATTACAGGTGTGAGCCCCTGCACCCGGCCTTCATTCTCTTTAGATAAAATTATTTGTCTGTATGGAACAGTTGCCTAACTCCATGTTTACTTGATGTCTTAAAACTGTTACTAATTATTTAATCATTCTGCCAATAAAATCAGTGTTGGGATCACGGATAGACTCAGTCAGTTTGAAGAATGTTTCAAATAGAAATCAAATCCATGATTTGATTAGATGGTGGAACTTAATTTATATCAGTAAAGGAATTCTTTATAGGTGCCGATACATGGAGGCCTCTGCAGACATCCAGTGGGAGCTGGCTTTTCTGTCTTGCAAGCTTGCAACATAGTGGCAGTTGTCCCGAATATTTTATAGCATTACTAATTTGTACTATCATTTCAAGTTTTAAACATGTTATATTCTGTTTCATTGATTTGCTTTGTTTTTGTCCCTTTTCCAGTATAGAAATTTAAGTCATCAAATAGACCTCAGGAAACAAAAACAGAGCATTCTTCTCTATTGTGCTTATACATCATGATAAGATATGTTTGCAGTCATTTTTATTTTTTCCTTGTCACTATTCTTTTGCAGTTGACAAATATTTTTGAAGGAGGACCTGTCATTAAAGAATGAGTTGATTTCCACTTTGAAAAGCAAAATTGAGGGCTTTCTTTAGTTGATATTTCAGTAAATGAGGAAGTAGGCAGCCTAAGTGTTTTTTTTAATAGGATGATAATGAATGTGCATTCCTGGCACATAAACAGCTGTGGTTTCTTATACTTTTTCTATTCGTTTCGAGCTGAAAGATCTTTTTCTTGATGTTGATTGTATTTTTTTGTTTCTTTTTGCCTTCCATTTATTGCCTTCATTTTCTGAAAGAAACCCTGTGGTATTTGTGACATTTTTCCATGCGGTGTATTCATTTCAGTTGTTATTTTTGGCCTGATTGTTATGTATAACACCTATTATTTATGCTGTCTATGGAACAGTTTGAAGCCTTCTTATATTTTCATATTGTATAGATGCTCGTGGGTATGAAGACGGATTTAATTGCAACATCAGATGGAAAATGGATACAATTATTTTGCAACATGATTTGTGATATTTGATTTAACTTGATTATGACAGAATTTTGCAGCCACTCAGAAAGAGGATCAAAACAGGTTGCACTTGAAGGCTAGCCTTTCTTTTTTATTTCTACCTTTTTTTTTCTTTTTGTGGATGATGGGGGTCTTGCTGTATTGCCCAGGCTGTTATTGAACTCCTGAGCTCAAGCAGTTCTCTACAAAAAAAAAATACACCCCCACCAAAAAAAATAGGTGATTGCTTGAACCTAGGCTGGTCTCAAATTCCTGGGCTCAAGCAATCCACCTCGCTAGGCTTCCCTGCGTGCTGGGATTACAGGTGTGAGCCACACCCTGCCTCTCATATTCTTTATCTCCTTTTTTTTTTTTTTT
Source organism: Mandrillus leucophaeus (assembly GCF_000951045.1). NCBI lineage: Eukaryota > Metazoa > Chordata > Mammalia > Primates > Cercopithecidae > Mandrillus > Mandrillus leucophaeus. The sequence continues at coordinate 1,161,213 of NW_012101676.1, read as the reverse complement.
TTTTTCATTATCTTGTTGGCGCATATAGTCAGGCATTGCTTAATGACAAGAATACATTCTGAAAAATGCATCGTTAAGCAAGTTTGTTTTATGAACATCACAGAGTGTACTCAAACAAACCTAAATGGTATAGCCTGTTGCTGCTAGGCTACAAGCCTGCACAACGTGTTACTGTACTGAATACTGCAGGCAGTTGTAACACAATGGTAAGTAGTTGTGTATCTACATATGTCTAAACATAGAAAAGGTACAGTAAAAATATGGCATTACAATCATTGAGTGAAACATCGTTATTTGGCACATTACTGTATTCACTTTTGGCAGGAGGCTTAACTTTATTATTATCTATTGATGAATTATTTACTTCATTTTATAGCCAGAAGTCATTTTGAATGTGGTTTAAATTTTTTTTTAATTCAAAAAATTTTTTGTGTTTGATTGTGATTGAATGAGATTTCAAATGTAGTAGATAGGTGATAAATCATTTTTAAGAGACGTTCCAGAAGTGCTTGGAACAATAGCAGCTCAGTGGGAAAATGATTTAAAATCTTCAAATTCATTCTTCACCATACTTTTTATTATTAAGGCTTATATTTCATAGTTCCATTTAATTTATTTTGTCAAATGACAAAGAAGTATATCCTCATTGTAAACAAAAAGCACTGTGCCTTTCCTAAATTTTCAAGTTTTACTTACCTTTATGTAGGGATTCTGTTAAACTAAATATAATAGAGAGAAAAACATTCTATTTTTGAAGGCAACTTTGATGATGATCATTGCTTTGTTTGAACCTTAACAGTTGTTGCATAGTCAATAGTTTGTATGTAGATGAAGACTCGTGACTCTAAACCGTATGTAGATGAAGACTCGTGACTCTAAACCTGTTTAGAAATTAGCAGGATTGTTTTGCAGAGACAAAAAGTGTAATGAAAAACTGGTAATTATTTTCTAGTTAAGTTGTGGTCTTAAAAATTATCTTTTTATGTTTCAAATTTTAGAAATACGGAAAACTGACAACTTGTACTGGTTGCCGAACACAGTGCAGGTTTTTTGATATGACTCAGTGTATAGGTCCTAATGGATATATGGAGCCATATTGTTCAACTGCTTGTATGAACAGTCACAAGACAAAATATGCAAAATCACAAAGTAAGTTTCACATATTTGGATAGTTAAAAAAACTTTACAAAATAATTTTTGCATAAATACTCTTAATGTTTTTATGCTTGTTTTTAAAAGCTTTTTATTTTCTATTAATCTTTTTGAAAACTGTTCTAATTATTTTGATTATTCTGTACTAGTTTTTTAGTTCTCTTCATATCTGTGTTCTTAACTAAAATTGTTACTCCATCTAAAAAATTACCTAAAACTGAGTTTTTTCTCTGTATCTATGTATGTTTTAGTGGCATAATATCAGAGTCCTTTATGACAATATTTTTAAGGTGCAAATTATCTTCATTATTGAAGGTGCAAATAATAATAGTTTATTTTTTAACAGAAACGTCTATAATCTCAGCAGTTAAGATTAAAAAACTTTTTTATTACTTTATAAACAAATCAGATATGTACCTTTTCTTTCCTAGGTTTGGGAATTATTTGCCATTTTTGTAAGCGAAACTCTTTACCTCAATACCAAGCCACAATGCCTGATGGAAAACTGTATAACTTTTGCAATTCCAGTTGTGTGGCTAAATTTCAGGTTTGTTGTTTATTTTGCATAACCCATGCCCCCAATAAAATACACATAGAAAATAACCAGTGTAATATAATATGCTTTATCTTTATTTTATCTTAATTTTTACATAGTTTGTTGAGGGTCAAATTGGAAGGTGGATATCCTAGTCACAGAATATGCAGCTGTACCAGTTTTCCATTTTAGCCTGGATATTCTAATTGAAATTATAATTGCTACTCTGATGTAGATTTTGAAGGAAAAGAAATTTTAATATAGGTTAGTTCAGTGCTGATGTGTAGTTTTTTCTTATTAGATGGTTTGAATAAAATGTGAACCGTAAGGGGAACTCTTACATGACAAATGGATGGAGGACCTAGATGTGTTTAGCCTAGAAGTGATAAGAATACATGCTTTCTTCATATGTTAGAAACAGACCATGTAAAGAGGGAATTAGATTTTTTACACGAGGCCTTAATTTAATACAAGATCAGTTTTGGGGAGACATTTTTCATTTTGGTAAATGTAAACAAAGACTTTCTGACGTAGTTCTTCAAATTTGGAGTATGGATAGTCTCAGAAGATAGATTATTGGAAGTGCTCAAACTTAACCTTGTTGACCACTAGGAAGGAATAGTTTAGAGAGAATTCAGGCATTAGTTAGGTGATACGATTAGGTTTACCTGTTGTGTGTGAAAATTTCAGGGTATTACCCAAAGGTTCAAACCTGTGCATAAAGCCATGCTTCATGAGTTAATTCATCCAACAATTCTGCTTTGTTCCAGGTGCTGTGCTCTATGTTGATTTATTTAAACTGAAAATATAGTTTCTTAAGTATGTTATAATAGTTACTATATCACTTATTAGTATTTAAATTGAGGTATTTTTGAATTCAAATGAGTGTCAGTTTTTGTTAATAGTAATATTCTTACTGAACTTAGGTGATAAACCACATTTAAGACTTGTTATTTTAGAAGTTGGGATCATGGCCATTGATACATCCTTACAGTGGTAGATACTGCTTTTGCCTTGTTGGCTTTTCTTAAACTAGAAATTAAGGAATAATTATTAATTAAAAGAGAGGCAGACAGTGTCTGTAGTATGCTGCTTGTCAGATCTTGAACTTTGTTTTTTGATGTTGTTGGATAAACTAAACTGATAATTGAAAATGTTGTAACTGCCCTTTTCATTAATGAAACTTGTATCACCCATGATTTGATAAGATCCTCTGTATATGTACATTGTATATTTTAAGATATACAGTTATCCTTCGATATCCATGGGCAAGTGGTACCAGGACCTCCTGCAGATATAAAAATCCAGGGATGCCCAAATCCCTTATATAATATGGCATAGTATTTGCATGTAACCTACAATGCAAGTCTTCCTGTGTACTTTAAATCACCTCTAGATTATACTTAATATCTAATGCTATGTAAATGCTATGTAAAGAGTTGTTATACTGTGTTGTTTAGGGAATAGTGACAAGAAGAAAATGACTGTACGTGTCCATACAGATGCAATCATCTTTTTTTTAAAATTTTTGATCCTCTGTTGGTTGAATCCATGCATATGTAGGACCGACTGTACTTAATTTAGGCTCTTATTTTGAGGAATACATCCAGATAGACCTACAGGTAGCCTCATCACTCTGCATATAAATACAAAATTGACAGAAAAGCAACGTTTTTCCCTTTATCATAAAGCAAACCATATGTTTTGAACTTTATATCTTCATTAGGTGTTTTTCCTTTTAAAAGTAAGATAATAGGATAGTATTCCCTCTTAGTCCATTCAGGCTGCTATTACAGAATACCTTAGACTGGTAGCTTATAAATAGAAATTTGTTTCTCACAGTCTGTAGGTGAGTAAGTCCAAGATAAGGCATTGGCAATTTGTTGTCTGATGAAGGTCTGTTCTTCATGGATGGTACCTTCTTGCTGTGTCTTCACATGGTGAAGGTAGCAAACAAGCTCCCTCAGGCTTCTTTTATAAGAGTACTGACTGATTAGATCATGAGGGTGGAGCTCTAATGGTCTGACCACCTTTTCAAAGCCTCTACCTCTTCTAATACTGTCACCTTGGGGTTTAGGATTTCAACCTTTGAATTTGTGGGGGAACACTAACATTCAGACTGTTGCATATTCCATTTGTTTTGAAAGACTAGTTAACTTTAATGGGACTCAAATTTTTTGGAAACACTAAGGGTAATATTGGCTTTTATTTTTTAAATTTATTCATCTGATAGTCTTAAATCTGTATATCTTATTTTTCACAAACTTGGTGTTGTACAGTGTATGCAGAAGTTTTAAAAATGGTAGTTTTTTTCTCCTACTGTGCATTGAATAGCTAATTTTTATTAACTATTTCATGCATTAAGATTGTATATAATATATGTGTGATACGGTTAAAAAGAATGATAATTAAATACCAGTGTCCTCACCATTCAGATTAGGAATTAGGTAAAATCTGTTAATGTCCATGTATACTTATATTGTGTCTTGTTCTGTAAATTTTTTTTTTTTTTTGGAGACAGAATCTCACTCTGTTGCCCAGGTTGGAGTACAGTGGCGTGATCTTGACTCGCTGCATCTTCTGCCTCCTGGGTTCAAGTGATCCTGCCTCAGCCTCCCGAGTAGCTGGGATTGCAGGCACCTGCCACCATGCCCAGCTAATTTTTGTATTTTTAGTAGAGACAGACTTTCGCCACGTTGGCCAAGCTGTTCTCGAACTCCTGACTTCCAGCAACCCACCCGCCTCTGCCTCCCAGAGTACTGGGATTACTTATAGGTGTGAGCTACAGTGTCCAGCCTGTAAATTGTTTTAACTTTAAAAAAAGGAATACTAAAATTCCTAGTATGAACACCAGTGTGTAAATCTTTTTTCTCCTAATGATCAATTTTTAAATGTAACATAAGCCGATTTCTTTTCCTTTTTTTTTTTTTTTTTTTTTGAGATGGAGTCTTGCTGTCACCCAGGCTGGAATGCAGTGGTGTGATCTCGGATCACCACAACCTCTGCCTCCTGGGTTCAAGCGATTTTCCCTGTCTCAGCCTCCCCCGTAGCTGGGATTACAGGCATGTGCCACCACGCTTGGCTAATTTTATTATTAATGTTTTTTTGAGACGGAGTCTCGCTCTGTCTCCCAGGCTGGAGTGCAGTGGCATGATCTCGGCTCACTGCAAGCTCCGCTTCCTGGGTTCCCGCCATTCTCCTGCCTCAACCTCCTGAGTAACTGGGACTACAGGCACCTGCCACCACCCCCAGCTAATTTTTTGTATTTTTAGTAGAAATTGGGTTTTACCATGTTAGCCAGGATGGTCTCAATCTCCTGACCTAGTGATCCACCCGCCTTGGCCTCCCAAAGTACTGGGATTACAGGCATGAGCCACCACGCCTGGCCTAATTTTTGTATTTTTAGTAGAGATGGTGTTTCGCCATGTCGACCAGGCTGGTCTCGAACTCCTGACCTCAGGTGATCTGCCCGCCTTGACCTCCCAAAGTGCTAGAATTACAGATGTGAGCCACTGTGCCTGGCCAACATAGGCCTATTTCACTGGTAGTCTTGGAATGAAAATTGTAGTAGTGATGCAGTGGCACAAAACATTAGTAAATTAGATATTTGATGGTTATTGGAGATAGCAATAAGAACTAGGTTTTTGTTTTTTTAAACTTCTGTTAGTTCAGAACATGGGCAACTTAACCTCACTATTATTTGCTTACTATTACTTCCTTACATTTTCTTTAAGTAAACAGATCATGATTGAATGTATGATTTTTTCTTTTTTCTTTTATTTTAGGTAAATAATAATTCTGTGGTTAAAAAATAAATTGAATTTCAATTTTATAAAACTAACATTTACTATTATAATTTTTAAGGAGAAAATTTGGAAATGAGTTTTATGTGCTGAAAAGATATCTAAGCAAGATACATGTTACTTTCTGGACATCGTGGATATTTGACAGTAATCATAAATAGAAATTCAAAAATACATGTTAGGCTTAGTATCTTTTGTTCTTTGTTTTAGGCTCTAAGTATGCAGTCATCTCCAAATGGCCAGTTTGTAGCGCCAAGTGATATTCAGTTGAAATGCAACTACTGCAAAAATTCCTTTTGTTCAAAACCAGAAATCCTGGAATGGGAGGCAAGTTGTATTTTGCAATGTGTGTTATCTAGTGCTAAAAAGAAAGTCTAGTAAAATATGTGTTGTATTTCTATCTGGAAACCTATTTCTTGGTATATAAGAATATGCTTTTCAGATTTTTTTTGTGATTGGATTATTTATTCTCATGTGGGAGTGGAAAACCAACAGAGGATCTATTTCTTTTTAGGTCCAAGAAAAATTATTGAAGTCATATTCCTGATACATTATGTTCATAATAGTTTACAGAATGTCGCTTTGTTTAGCTACGTACCTAGAGCAGTTGTGTTTCCTTTTTTTGTCCCATGTTTCTCCCTGTCCTGTATTATGAGAACTATATTTTCTATCACTCAGCACCTGTACATATTAGAATGTATTAGTCATATACCACATTGTCATTTATAAAGTGATACAATTCTGGGGGGAGGGGGGAGGGATAGCATTAGGAGATACACCTAATGTAAATGACAGGTTAATGGGTGCAGCACACTAACATGGCTCATGTATACATATGTAACAAACCTGCACGTTGTGCACATGTACCCTAGAACTTAAAGTATAATTAAAAAAAAAAAGAAAATGATACAATTCTGTAATTGTTTTTTTTTCTTTTTTTTTTTTTTCTTCCTCAGAGTCTGGCTTTGTTGCCCAGGCTGGAATGCAATGGCATGATCTCGGCTCACTGCAATCTCTGTCTCCTCAGTTGAGGTGATTCTCCTGCCTCAGCCTCCCCAAGTAGCTAGGACTACAGGTGGGCACCACCATGCCCAGCTAATTTTTGTATTTTTAGTAGAGATGGGGTTTCAACATGTTGGCCAGGCTGGTCTCGAACTCCTGACCTCAAGTGATCTGCCCGTCTCAGCCTCCCAAAGTGCTGGAATTACAGGCATGAGCCACCACGCCTGGCCATAATTGTGTTTTAATAAACGAATAGTGGCCTGTGAATCCCAATACAAGTTTATTTTCTTTTCCCGTTTTTCACTAGTTTACTAATTTGCTTTGACATGTCTCAATTAGCAACAACTCTGATCATTGACTTTTATTTCATAAAGGGGCAGTAATAGATGGATAGATGGACAAGGCTGTCCAGGCTGCCCATTGCTTTCTTGAGCAATGCTTGCCTTTGGCCATTGTTTCTTTTCACTCCTTTAGGGGTGGGGCTGGGTGGGAGGTAGTGCATGGAGTATATGATAAAATGGTATGCAAGATTTAGAAGATGTAGTATTAACACTGTTCTTGAGCCAAAATTTATTAGTAGCTGTTGGTGAGTCATTCAGTATCTAAGTCTTAGGTGAAAGGTGGTACTGAGAACTGGATTACATGATTTCTTTCTTTCTTTTTTTTTTTTTTTTGAGATGGAGTCTTGCTCTGTTGCCCAGGCTGGAGTAGCAATGGCGTAATCTTAGCTAACTGCAACCTCCACCTCCCAGGTTCAATCGATTCTCCTGCCTCAGTTTCCCAAGTAGCTGGGATTACAGGCGCCTGCCACCATGCCTGGCTAATTTTTGTATTTTTAGTAGAGATGGGGTTTCACCATGTTGGCCAGGCTGGTCTTGAACTCCCAACATTAGGTGATCCGCCCGCCTTGGCCTCCCAAAGTGCTGAGGTTACTGGCATGAGCCACTGCACCCAGCCTGGATTACATGATTTCTAAAATACTTTGGAAACCTGAAATTTCATTTTAACCGTTTAGTGACTGGAACATTTTTTAGTTTATTATATTCTTCGGTGCTGTCTCCAGATCATTTAAACCAATCCCTATTTGAGACTGTTGTTGGCGTCCAGTGATGATTCTTAGTGACTGATAACCTTTAAGTAACAGCAGTAAGAATGAAGGCCCAGTAAGAGATAATAAAGGAGTGATGAGGGAATAAAGAAAGAAATCCATTAGCAAGCACACAGAATAATAGTGTCATAGAAAATGAAGATCCTGCATACACTGAATTTTGGTACTAGATGAAAATGTGGTCCTTTCCGCTGCATTTATGTCAGTGCTACCCCACTTTTGTAGTTGTTTTGGGGTGTTGCTTTTATTTACATGGAGGTTAAGTGTTAGAAGCAGTTAAGAGACACTGCCACACTGAGTGAGAGTTGAGTGTGTCCCCCGGGAGATTGAGAATTCAGTGGTCTCTTGCTCCTCACTCCGTGTGGCTTCTTTGTTACCTTCTTCCTTTCATAAATTACACAGTCATAATGGGGCAACTTTCCACTAACGATTGTCTTACTACTTGAGTTGATTCCCAGACTCCCTCACCTTCCTTATTCCGGTCTTCACGTCTTTGCTAAGTGTCAAGTAGATGGTTTAGACTTAGTGTAGCCTGCTCAATAGTGAGAGGAAAGCTGCCTCCCTGGAAGCTGTAACTTGTTCATACCTGCTTGGGTGGATGTTTGGAAAGCAGCTCTGGCTATTGTGGGTTTGGGCCTGGGAGACGCTAATCATATTCCATTCAAAGGAAGCAACTCAGTCTCAAGTTCTGCAGCACACTGTGTGATGGCACCAGATTGGATGCTTTACCCATGATGATGTGTTACTGCTAAGGTGTGTGCTGGGGATGTGGTGGAGCCTACTTGTTTATACTCGACAAAGGATTTTTCTTTTTGACTGAAAATATTATTAGTATCATAATTTTTATCTTTTTTTAGTTTACCTATGCTGTATTTTCCATCATTTTCTTCCCATTTCTCCAATTATGTTAGCAACACCAGTCTATCATCTTATTTAGTGATACTTTTACTTTCATTGACTAATTTTAGGGTAGCTAATGGCATTGAATTTTGTGGAGTTATGTTTAAATTTGGCAGTCAATTGGTTAAACTAGGCATCCATGGCCTGTAGGAAATGTATCCCCAAGGATCTTAACATCAAATAGGTAAATGATTTAACTTTGCTTCTGTGAAAGTGGCTTGTTTATTTCTTAAGCTTGTTCTTGAGGTGGTTGTCATATACTTACCAAGGTTCCCATTGTGCATTTAGAACAAAGTGCATCAGTTCTGCAGCAAAACTTGTTCAGATGACTATAAGAAGTTGCATTGCATAGTTACATATTGCGAATACTGTCAAGAGGAGAAGACTCTTCATGAAACAGTAAATTTCTCTGGCGTTAAGAGACCTTTCTGTAGTGAAGGCAAGTGTATATACAGTGTTGTTCATAACATTTATTGATATTTAATGTTTTTTGCCAAAATACTTTAATATATCCAGAGTGGCTGCACAGTTTTAATGTAGCCAAACAAAAAAATTGAGTTTACGTTTCTGCTGACTTGTTTTGTTACTTTATATGTGTTTGTAGACATGGGCTTCAAGATGGTTTTATCTCTAAAAATTTGATAACCTCTTATTTCATTGAAGTTTTAGAATAAAATAAAAGCATTGTCATACCATGTTATTTCTAAACCTACACATTGTGGTCTGAAAGTTGGTTTTCCAAGTGGATTAAAATTGTTTTCTGAAAATTAGCTCCATTTTCCCTGCCCAGCTCACTACTTAACCTGCAAAGGTTTTCAATATGTATACCAGAAAGAAAATCACATATGGCAGTACTAAAATGGGAACTTTTAGGTATTCAATTTGGGGTGCCAGGAAAACACTGGGTTCTGTTTTAGTATGTTCAAGAATTCCCTTTCCTCTTATCTACACTTTTGCTGCTCTGGTGCCAGGCAGCAGCTTATACAGATGAATTCAAATTCTAAATCTACTTATCCAGAGATAGGAACGAGGATTGTAGCTATGAATTTTGGGGTTCTTGTTAATTCCTGTTCCCAAAGGTGACATTCTTGCTCTAAGCTGGCTTTCACTCTCTGTCTTTGGCCCTTGGCACTGAACTCCCAGCTTTCCTGTCTACTATCTTTACCTATAATTTTTTAATGAGGAATAATTTTTTCTGGATCTACTTTTTCTGTGGATTCCTAACTGCTAGTTTAGAGTAAGAGAAAGGTGGGAAAATCCTAAATGTCAGCAGTGGAGAATGACAGCAAAATTAAAAGATTTATCAGTTCATTCAACTAGTGCGTTCATTTACAGTCTTAACATGTAATGTAAAGTCATGTCCGTAAGAGGGTGCTGCTTGCTTATAAAACAAGGCATTCCTATTTAAATTTAATTTTGTACATTTCACCTGAAATGGAAAGTAACTATGTTTCACTGTTAAGATCAAAGCTATAATGAAAAATGGCAAATCTTATAATGTTTCATTGAAAAGATTGATTCTGAATTAGTCTTTTTACATTTGAGTTGTGCAGTGACATTCTTACTGATCCATAAATCTGAACATACTGATGTTGGTTGCTCATGTATGTTATTAATTGTCTACCATTTGGATTATATGAACTTTACTAAAATGAATAGACAATTAGCAGCAAATAGGTAATTGACATTCAAGAAGATAATTTTCAGTTGGAGGGATTTATACATCCAGCTGGGTGTAATAGCATTTTAAAAAAGAACATGTGTTTTTTTCCTGTTAAATGACATGTTTTTTGCTTTCTCTTGCTGCACCTAGTTCTCTGCTAGAACCTGTCAGAAATAACAAAACACATAATACCTAGTATCACCGTCAAACTCTAGTTAGATAAAGCTAAAAAGGTAAATTTTAAAGAATATTTTAAAATATAGTTCAAGGTAACAAGTCATAGGACAGTACATAAATGATTGCTAAATAAATTATGTAGAAAACAATTGCAGTTCATGTTTGCAAATAGGAAATGTCATTTTAAACTAGTTTGACGTTGGCAGCATTTGTGGTAGGGGTATAATTTGAGGTCCTTATGAAAGGATGAATAGGATTTTAGTAGATAACATGTAAGTCATTCTACTTACATAGCACAGTATAAGTATAGAGTATTGATCCTCGTAGAGATGGTATAGGGAATAAATAAGATATGTAAAAGTACTTAATGCGTTTATGTACTAGAAAAAAGAAATACTTCATTAAAGGACTAGATAACAAAAGTGTTTTCTTTGGGCAAGTCAATAAATCTGTTTTATTTCCCTGAAGGTCCATGTAAGACAGGTAAGCTTGAAAAATTAGCCAAAATGCCTGCTTAGGTTGAACATCTCTGTAAGTTTACTCAGAGCCTCTCAGTAGTCTACATTGTTCCTTTTTCTAAAATGCCTGTTTGTATAAGGTATGCTTACTTTGATACTTAAGATTCTATCTATCTATTTCCCCGGCCCAAGCAAGATTCTGTTTAAATAGAACAAATAAAATAATTCTGAGACATTACTAGATTTTAATGTCTTGAAACATTATTTTAACCATGTTAGATAATATGTTATCTAATAAAATACCCCATATTCTGTTCTAATTTTTATAGGTTGATATTGATTATAGTAGATTTTGCAGTTTTGATCAGGAGAGGAAAAATCTTGACCAATTAAGAGGTCTGTCTCTGCTCAATAATTAGTTTTTGTGTGTTTTTTGTTTTAATATATAAACCTTATATTTTTCAGGCTGCAAATTATTATACAAACAGGATTTTGCAAGACGTTTAGGATTGAGATGTGTTACTTGCAACTATTGTTCTCAGCTGTGTAAGAAGGGAGCAACTAAAGAACTCGATGGTGTTGTGAGAGATTTCTGCAGTGAAGACTGCTGTAAAAAATTTCAGGATTGGTACTACAAGGCGAGTAACTCCTTTATTATAGCAGCTACTTTAACCAGTCTTAAAAAACGTTGTAGCTGTTACCATTATAAATCTGGCAACTCATTTATTTTAAAAATGTGCACACTTAAGGCCTCACCCTGATAATACTCATTAAAATTGTCATTTCTGCTTGTTTGAAGTAGCATTTTTATCTCTTTTTTTAATAACTTAAGCATTACCAAAAGATTAGGATATACCTATATTGTCAGCATTGTAGTTTAACAAAATGGATGTTTTTCTAAAATTTGTTGTGTCTTTATTTCACTAAGTAGAATTTTTTTTTTTTTTTTGAGATGGAATCTCTGTCACCCAGGCTAGAGTGCAGTGGCACCATCTCGGCTCACTGCAACCTCCACCTCCCAGGTTCAGGCAGTTCTTGTACCTCAGCCTCCCAAGTAGCTGGGATTACAGGCGTGTGCCACCACACCCAGCTAATTTTTATACTTTCAGTAGAGACAGGGTTTCACTGTGTTGGCCAGGTTGGTCTCGAACTCCTGACCTCAGGTGATCTGTCCTGCTCAGCCTCCCAAAGTGCTGAGATTATAGGTGTGAGCCACCGTGCACAGCTAAATAGAAATACTTTTGACTATGTTATCAGTGTTGAATGTTAGCAGGTAATTGTTTTGGATACTTGGGATATATTTTAGAAACATCTTGCTCTTTTTTGGCTTTTCGTCTTTTTAATTGTGACTTTTGGGGGACTTTAAGATTGAAAGGAATGCTAAGTAGAGACCAGAAGCATTTAATTTGAAACTATAAATGTGTGTATGTGTATGTGTCATACTAAATCCACTTTTAAAATTTAACTTTTAAGTTCAGGAGTACATGTGCAGGTTTTTTATATAGGTCAATTTGGGGCATGGTAAATGATGGGTAAATGACCCATCGTTACATAGGTCAGTTTGGGTCGTGTTATACTGATTGTTTTATCACCCAGGTATTAAACCTACTACCCATTAGTTATTTTTCCTGTTTCTTTCCCTCCTCCTATCCTCCACTCTTTCGTAGTCCCCAGTGTCTGTTGTTCCCGTTATGTGTTTGTGTTCTCATCTTTTGCTTTTCTTTTCCTGTGTTGGTTTGCTAAGGATAATGGCCTCCAGTCCCATCCATGTTCCTTCAGAGGATATAATCTCTTTTTTATCGCTGCATAGTATTCCGTGGTATATATGAACCACATTTTCTTTATCCACTCTACTATTGGTAGGCATTTAGATTGACCCTAAGTGTTTGCTGTTGTGAATAGTGCTACAACAAACATATGTGTGCATGCTTTTTCTGTGCAGAAGCTTTTTAATTAAATCCCATTTGACAGTTTTTGCTTTTGTTGCAGTTGCTTTTGGCATCTTAATCTTTGTTGGTTCCTATGTCCAGAATGGTATTGCCTAGGTTGGCTTCAGGGGTTTTTAAAGTTTTGGGTTTTACATTTAAGTCTTTAATCCATCTTGAGTTAATTTTTGTGTGTGGTGTAAGGAAGGGATCCAATTTCAGTCTTCTCCATATCGTTAGCCAGTTATCCCAGCAGCATTTATTGAATAGGGAATCTTTTTCTCATTGCTTGTTTTTGTCAGGTTTGTTGAAGATCAGATAGTTGTAGGTGTGCGACCTCATTTCTGGGCTCTTTATTCTGTTCCATTGGTCTATGTGTCTGCTTTTGTACCAGTACCATGCTGTTTTGGTTACTGTATCCCTATCGCATAGTTTGAAGTCAGGTAGCATGATTCCTCCAGCTTTGTCCTTTTTGCGTTTTTTGCTTAGGATGGCCTTGGCTACTTGGGCTCTTTTTTGGTTCCATAGAATTAAAGACATGTTTTTTTTGTGGTTGTTCTGCGAAGAGTGTCATTGGTAGTTTAATGGAAATAGCATTGAATCTGTAAATGGCTTTGGCAGTATGGCTATGTTAATGATATTGACTCTTTTTATCCATGAGCATGGAATATTTTTCCATTTGTTTGTGTCATCTCTGATTTCTTTGAGCAGTATTTTGTAGTTCTCCTTGTAGAGATTTTTCACCTCCCTGATTGGCTGTATTCCTAGGTATTTTATTCTTTTTGTGGCAATTTTCAATGAGATTGTGTTTCTAGTTTAGCTCTCAGCTTGATTGTTGTTGGCATATAGAAAAGCTGGTGATTTTTGTACATTGATTTTGTATCCTTTGCTGAAGTTGTTTATTAGCTGAAGGAACTTTTGGGCTGAGTGTGTGGAGTTTTCTAGATATAGGATCATGTCATTTGTGAACAGGGAAAGTTTGACATCCTTTCTTCCTATTTGGACGCCCTTTATTTCTTTCTCTCTCCTGATTGCTCTGGCCAGGACTTCCAATACTGTGTTGAACAGGAGTGGTGAGAGAGGGCATCCTTGTCTTATGCCAGTTTTCAAGGGGAATGCATGCTTCCAGCTTTTGCCCATGCAGTATGATGTTCGCTGTGGATTTGTCATAGTTGACTCTTATTTTGAGGTATATTTCTTTAATATCTAGTTTATTGAGAGTTTTTTTTTTTTTTTT
>NW_012101676.1:1142810-1147203 GCF_000951045.1 Mandrillus leucophaeus | reverse complement strand
TTTTTGAGACGGCGTCTCGCTCTGTCACCCAGGCTGGAGTGCAGTGGCACCATCTCGGCTCACTGCAGGCTCCACCTCCTGGGTTCATGTCATTCTCCTGCCTCAGCTTCCTGAGTAGCTGGGACTGCAGGCACCCGCCACCATGCCCGGATAATTTTTTTGTGTGTGTTTTTAGTAGAGACGGGGTTTCACTGTGTTAGTCAGGATGGTCTCTATCTCCTGACCTTGTGATCCGCCCGTCTCAGCCTCCCAAAGTGCTGGGATTACAGGCATGAGCCACCGTGCCCGGCCTATTGAGAGTTTAACATGAAGGGATGTTGAATTTTATTGAAAGCCTTTTCTGCATCTATTGAGATAATCATGTGGTTTTTGTCTTTAGTTCTGTTTATGTAATGAATCACATTTATTGATTTGCGTATGTTGAACTTAACTTGCATCCCAGTGATAGAGCCTACTTGATCATGGTGCATAAGCCTCTTCAATGTGCTGCTGGATTTGGTTTGGCAGTATTTTGTTGAGGATTTTGGCATTGATGTTCATCAAGGATATTGGCTTGAAATTTTCTTTTCTTGTTGTGTCTTTGCCAGTTTTTGGTATCATTATGATGCTGGCCTCATAGAATGAGTTAGGGAGAAGTCCCCCCTCCTCAATTTTTTGGAATAGTTTCAGTAGGAGCGATACCAGCTCTTCTTTGTGCATCTGGTAGAATTGTGTTGTGAATCCATCTGGTCCTGGACTTTTTTTGGTTGGTAGGATATTTATTACTGATTCTATTTTGGAGCTCATTATTGGTTTGGTCAGGGATTCAATTTTTTCCTGGCTCAGTCTTGGGAGGGTATATATGTGTCTAGGAATTTGACCATTTCTTCTAGATTTTCTAGTTTATGTGCACAGAGGTGTTCATTGTAATCTCTGGTGGTTATTCGTATTTCTGTGGGGTAGTGGTAATAATATCCCCTTTATTGTTTCTAATTGTGTTTATTTGGATCTTCTCTCTTTTCTTTATTAGTCTAGCTCGCAGTCTATTAATCCCCCCCCCAAAAAAAACCACTCCTGGATTTATTGATCTTTTGAATGGTTTTTCATGTCTCAGTCTTCTTCAGTTCAGCTCTGATTTTGGTTATTTCTTGTCTTCTGCTAGGTTTGGGGTTGGTTTTCTCTTGGTTCTCTAGTTCTTTTAGTTGTGATGTTAGGTTGTTAAATTGAGATCTTTCTAACTTTTTGATGTGGACATTTAGTGCTATAAATTTCCCTCTCAACACTGCCTTAGCTGTGTACCAGAAATTCTGGTACGTTGTATCTTTGTTCTTACTGGTTTCAAATAATTAACTGGTTTCTGCCTTAATCTCATTATGTACCCAAAAGTTGTTCAGGAACAGGTTATTCAGTTTCCATGTTTGTATGGTTTTGAATGAATTTCTTAGTCTTGATTTCTAATTTGATTGTACTGTGATCCAAGAAACTTTTGGTTATGATTTCAGTCCTTTTGCGTTTACTGAGAAATGTTTTATATGTGATTATGTGATCAATTTTAAGAGTATGTGCCATGTGACAGTGAGAAGAATGTATATTTTGTTGTTTTGGGGTGTCCATTTGATTCTGTGCTGAGTTCAGGTCTTGAATATCTTCATTAATTTTCTGCCTCGACGATCTGTCTGATACTGTCATTGGAGCATTGTCTGGGGGTCTGAGTCTCTTTGTACGTCTCTAAGAACTTCCTGTATGAACCTGGGTGCTCCTGTGTTGGGTGCATTTATGTTCAGGATAATTAGGTCTGATGGTTGAATTGAACCCTTTACCATTATGTAATGACCTTCTTTGTCTCTCTTGATCTTTGTTGGTTCAAAGTCTGTTTTGTCTGAGGCAACCCCTGCTTTTCTCTGTTTTCCATTTGCGTGGTAGGTTTTTCTCCATCCCTTTATTTTGAGCCTGTGTGTGTCAGTGCATGTGAGATGAGTCTCTTGAAAATGGCATACCAGTGGGTCTTGTTTCCGTATCCAAGCCACTGTGTACCTTTTAACTGGGGCATTTAGCCTGTTTACGTTTAAGGTTAGTATTGATATGTGTGGGTTTGATCCTGTCATCATGATGTTAGCTCGTTATTTTTCTGTCTTGTTTATGTGGTTGCTTTATAGTGTCACTGGTCTGTACTTAAGTGTGTTTTTGTAGTGGCTGTTAATGGTCTTTCCTTTCCATATTTAGTGCTTCCTTCAAGAGCTCTTGTAAGGCAGGTCTGGTAGTGACAAATACCTTCAGATTTTGCTTGTCTGAAAAGGATCTGATTTCTCCTTTACTTATGAAGCTTAGTTTGGTGGGATATGAAATTCTGGTTGGCAAGTGGCACTGGTGTTAAATTTAAAAAAAATGTTGAATATTGGCCCCCAATGTCTTCTGGCTTGTAGGGTTTCTCCTGAGAAGTCTGCTATTAGTCCGATGAGTTTCTATTTGTAGATGACCTGACCTTTCTCTCTAGCTGCCTTTTAACATTTTTTTCTTTCATTTTAATCTTGTATCTGATGTTTATGTGCCTTGAGAATGATCTTTTTATGAAGTATCATACTGGGGTTCTCTACCTTTCCTGAATTTGAATGTTGGCCTCTCTAGCTAGGTTGGGAAGTTCTCATGGATGATATCCAGAAATAGGTTTTCCAAGTTGCTTATGCTCTCCCCATTTCTTCCAGGGACACCAATTGAGTTGTAGATTTGGTCTCTTTACGTAATCCCATATTTCTTGGAGGTTTTGCTCAATCCTTTTTATTCTTTTGCTCTGTATTCTTGTCTGTCTGATTTCACAAGGCCAGTCTGCAAGCTCTGAGAGTCTTTCTTCTGCTTGGTCTATTTTGCTGTTAATACTTGTGATTGCCTTATGAAATTCTTGTAGTGTGTTGTTCAGCTCTATCAGGTCAGTTACATTCTTTTCTATATGGGGTATTTTGTCTGTAAGCTCCTGCATTGTTCCTTGGATTGGGTTTCAGTGTGCTCTTGCTTCTCAGTGATCTTCGTTCCTGTCCATATTCTGAATTCTGTTTCTGTTATTTCAGCCATCTCTGCCTGACTTAGAACCCTTACTGGAGAGGTAGTACAGCCATTTGGAGGAAAGAAGGTACTCTGGCTTTTTGAGTTGTCAGGGTTCTTGTGCTGGTTCTTTTTTATCTTTGTGGGCTTATACTCCTTCAACCTTTGAGGTTGCTGTTTTTTTGTTTGTTTGTTTGTTTGTTGTTTTTTTGAGACAGGGTCTTGCTATGTGGCCTGGGCTGGAGTATCATGGCATGATCTTGGCTTACTGCAACTTCCGCCTCCCGGGTTCAAGTGATTGTCAGCTTCCCGAGTAGTTGGGATTACAGGCATACGCCACAACACCCAGCTCATTTTTGTATTTTTAGTAGAGACGGGGTTTCACCATGTTGGCCAAGCTGGTCTCGAACTCCTGACCTCAAGTGATCCACCTGCCTCTGCCTCCCAAAGTGCTGGAATTACAGACGTGAGCCACTGTGCCCGGCCAATTTTTTTTTCTTTTATCCTATATTTGATGGCCTTGAGGGTTTAATTGTGGAATAAGGTAGATACAGCCAAGGGACTGTGTTTCTGGAAGATTTTAAGGGACCGGTGCTGAGTTCCCAACTCCTGGACTGTGTGCTTTAACTCTGGGGTACTTGTATCAGTGTCTACTTTATTCTGTCTCCTGGAGCTTAGGTATCCACTGCGCTGGGGAGACTGACATGTTTGGGGCCACTGATCACTACACTCGATGGATGGTGTCAAAGCATTTGGTAGTGAGGTGACAGCAGGATCCATCCTCATTGGCATGTGCCAGCAGCAGTGCAGTGTGGTGGAGTACACACTAATTGGCTGTGGCAGGATGCTAGTTGGTGCTGGGGTGCCTGCCTCCCAGCCTGCACTTGCCACAGTGGTGGATGCAGTGTGGCTGGGGGGTGGAGTGGGGAGCCCCTGTCAGCTGCTGTGCCTGTGGTTGTGCTGATGGTGGTGGTGGCAGGGCGCTGGCAGGTGCAGGTCTTTGTGCATTCTCAGAGGGCTCTTGGTCGCTCAGGGAGGTGGAGTGTCCACTGTTTGTATGCCTAGTTTTGCTCTTGGCAGTGTTGGTGAAAGGGCCAGGTTGTGGTAGGGGCGGGACTGACTGCTAAGGCTCTAACTGCAGTGTTATTGGTGGGGCAAGGTGGGGGTGAAGTGCACTTCCACTGCATGAGTGGCAGGGCAGGGTGCACACGTACACGTGGGTGCTGGCTGGGTGAGGCAAGCAAAACCTGCTTGCACATGGCAAAGGGATGTGAGAAGTATCCGTGGGCCCCAGGGGAAGCTGCAGTGTGGGGAGGGAATGGATGACGCTGCTGCATGTCTGTGGGGGCCACCCCACTGGGGCTCTCCAGTGGTCAGG
>NW_012101676.1:1134100-1137585 GCF_000951045.1 Mandrillus leucophaeus | reverse complement strand
TATCTATTTGCATTGTTTATCTTATTGTTTAAGACAGAAATTGTTACTATGTGATGATGATTTCCCTGTCATTTTACTGTACAAATATCTGCCTAATTGTAAAATTATGAATATAAAATTTTAATGTATAATAATCTTTCTTGGAGGATTTTTTTGTTGTTGTTCACAGCACATACTGAATGTATTTCTCTATTCGGCTTCTTTCTTTGAATGAATGATCTCCCAGCTTTAAAAAATATTACTGGGGCTGGGCGCAGTGGCTTATGCTTGTACTCCTAGCACTTTGGGAGTATGAGGTGGGAGAATCAGTTGAGGCCAGAAGTTCAAGACCAGCCTGGGGAACATAGAGCCCCTCTCTGCAAAAAAAAAATTAAAAATTAGCCAGGTGTGATGGCATGCCCCTATAGTCCCAGATACTCAGCAGGATGAGACAAGAGAATTGCTTGAGCCCAGGAGTTCGAGGCTGTGGTGAGCTATGACTACACCACTGCATTCAAGCCTAGGTGACAGAGCAAGACCCTGTCTCAAAAAGAAAAAAAAAGATTACTGAGAGCAGTGGCTCACATCTTTAATCTCAGCCTTTTGGGAGGATGAAGTGAGAGGGTTGTTTGAAGTTGGGAGTTCTAGTCCAGCCTGGGCAATATAGCGAGACCCCAACTCTACAAAAAATAAAAAAATTAGCCAGGCATGGTGGTGCATGCCTGTAGTCCTGGCTCCTTGGGGGGCTGAAGTGGAAGGATCACTTGAGCTCAGGTTTTTGAGGTGGCAGTGAGCTCTGATCACACCACTGCACTCTGGCCTGGGAGACACAGTAAGACTTTGTCTCTAAATTAAAAAATATATATATGTATATAGATAAGTTTGGGATTTGTTTCCCTTTTTGGGAAGCAAAGGTTTGTTCTTTGGCAGAAGACCATGTTATTGTAGATGTTGTCATGTGTTCCACTTTGCTGCTTATTTTAAAAGATAGTTATGTCTATTTTCATTTATACAGAATTTAGTGATGAGGATTTAATGAAGCAGTGCTTTTCAGAATATACAAGAAATACATTAGTCAAATACCAAGTTACAATCATCTAGTTATGTTTAATGTCAGTATTCTGTACCTTAAATACATTATATATTCCTGCCTTATTTTAAACAGATTTTTGTATAATATACGTAATAACTTATATATTATACTAATCTGAGGAATAAAGGTAAGACTATTTTTGTTACATGGTAGAAATTTATAAAGCAAGTAGCAATGCTGATTTTTCTATACAATCAATATGCACCACGATCTTTGAAATGTGAAGAGTTGTCTCTCTTCATTCATCCTTGGTTTTTCTGCATGCAGCCATTGTTGTAATCAAATGGTAACTTTATTCTCTGTGCTTTCTACTTGAGTCAGATTGTATTTTCTTATACCCCCCATGCATCCCTTCTATTCACTGTTGCCGTGATATCATCTTGAAAATGTGGTAAACTAATTATGGGGTCCTCCCCCTTTTATGATTTATCTTTTTTTATTTAAATACTCACAAGTTTATATATTAGTGCATTAAAACCTATGACCCTTACAAATCATTCTGGCTTATCAGAAAAATAAGCTTCAAGCCAAAGGAAAAAAGAGTGCTTCATCACAGAAACTTAAAAATCAACAGCTAGCCAGTCTGGCTGTTATTTCATGTTTAGCCATGAACATTTCTTAAATGGTCATGCACACACATTGTATTTTTACCTTCTCTTATCTTTGCACTTTAGATTGAGAGACTACTACCTATAGTATAAATAACTTCTACATTTTTATTTATTTAAATTTAATTTTATGCTTTAAAAATTTTTTTACTTGACAAGTCACTGAATGAGCTGTGTTTTCTGGTTTATATCATGGTTTGCTTCTAGATTTAAAATAGAGATTTATTAAATCCTGTCTCTTCTAAACTGGAATAAGAAACGTGTGACATCATGCAACCAAAAGATGCTGAAAATACAACTAATGTATTTTTCTTCTCCCAGATACCTTTTTAGAAAGAAGTAGATTTTACTTTTCCTCAGATAAATGTTTCCGGGCAAATTGAAAAACCAGATAGTTCTTTTGATCTGTGTAAGTTTTAAAGTTTTTAAGAAAAAGGATTTAGTATTGCATGCAATAATAGCTAGAAGGTGTTTGATAAATTGGTAAAGATAATATTTCAAAAGGTCCACTGTTTCTCAAGGCTATGTCTATTAAGACCTAAGCTTTTCTTAAACCATATTACTTCCGATTGCACAGGTTTTTAACACAGATTTTGATTTGTTTTCCAAACAAGTAGCGAACGGTGGCAATATTAAATTCTTAATACAAATGCCCTCTAATAGTCTTAACAGTATGATTGATGGGCTTTAAATTAATAATATTAGACTTCTATAATTTTTCTTTATAAACTGCTATATCCATTTTTTAAAATTGTTTTTGAAATTAATTTTAGGAAAAGAATATTTAATATTCGAATATTGCTTTAAATGTATCTTTTTGGTCACCAGAGAATTCCTATGCTTTGCATAGTACCCAGTCACCTTTTATCACTGCATTCTTTTTTTTGTAGTGAATCACTCTACTGTGCTCAGAAAGCTGTATTGAGAAGTCATAAAGGATTTCTGTTTAAAATGTCTGTAAAATACCCCTATCTTTTTCATATTCATGGTTCTCTCCTGGAAAATTAGGTTTGTTTGGTGAAATAGGGAACAAATAGATAGGAAAGTTTAAAAAGGTGTATATATCAACGAAAAATGAAAAGTTGAAACTATCCAAGAAGTGAAAGGGACTGGGTCAGGATAGGCTGAATGACCTTTTGCCAGTTATTGAAAATGAAATTTCTGTTTAGTGATAGATTGGATTAAGGTTTTTGAATCAGAGTTTAGTACCTGGCTGTTACTTAGATTTGTTTGAACCTGTGATTTTTTTTTTTTTTCTCCTTCTTAGTTTGCTATTCCTTGATTTCACAATGACAAGAAAACCACAAAATAGATGATGCAGTATTTTTAAAACCAGAGACTTATGTCCCATTTATTTCGTTTTTAATGGTGTCTTGGTAGTTATTTTTTGCAGATGGCTAGGGAATGCATCTTGGAGTGGAGTTGTGTGGTGTTGGTAAGGAATGATGATCATTAATGATCTTTTTAAATTGGCCATCATATTTTAACTGAATTCCAAACGTTTTACTAGGAGTTTGCATAAGTGGATGTAAAAGAAACAAAAGTTCACAACCTCCAAAATTTTGATTGTGGCATTAAACTTGGAATTATTAGTATTGAGTTCTCACTTACTATTTTTTCAGGCTGAAAAAATACATGCCTATTTTGTTTACATTTGTAAATTGGTGTTAATCTTGGCCCTTTTTTCTTTGGGTAGAGGGAAATTATCTAAATTTGTTTTGAACCTTTAAAAGAAGAAGGGAGCTTCAAGTATTGGTTCTATAAAAACCAAGTGTCTAATTGTAGAACGATGAAGTGATTCCATT
>NW_012101676.1:1128366-1130428 GCF_000951045.1 Mandrillus leucophaeus | reverse complement strand
TGGAGTGGGGAGCCCCTGTCAGCTGCTGTGCCTGTGGTTGTGCTGATGGTGGTGGTGGCAGGGCGCTGGCAGGTGCAGGTCTTTGTGCATTCTCAGAGGGCTCTTGGTCGCTCAGGGAGGTGGAGTGTCCACTGTTTGTGTGCCTAGTTTTGCTCTTGGCAGTGTTGGTGAAAGGGCCAGGTTGTGGTAGGGGCGGGACTGACTGCTAAGGCTCTAACTGCAGTGTTATTGGTGGGGCAAGGTGGGGGTGAAGTGCACTTCCACTGCATGAGTGGCAGGGCAGGGTGCACACGTACACGTGGGTGCTGGCTGGGTGAGGCAAGCAAAACCTGCTTGCACATGGCAAAGGGATGTGAGAAGTATCCGTGGGCCCCAGGGGAAGCTGCAGTGTGGGGAGGGAATGGATGACGCTGCTGCATGTCTGTGGGGGCCACCCCACTGGGGCTCTCCAGTGGTCAGGGTCAGTCTGCCAGGGTAGAAGCTATGATGAGGGCTCCTAGGACACTCGAGGCTGACCTTAAAGCAGGTACTGTCAGACTAGGAGCCTGCAACAGGCCGACAGACCAAGGGCTGCTCCGGTCAGACTGGCCCCTTCTTATGGGCAAGGCCTCCCTGCAGAGTTCAGATCTGACAGTTGCCCTAGGGTTAAAGTCTCCTATGGGAGCGAGTTGATTCTAGGTGGATGGTCATCCTTGGCTGTGCTTCACTACAGAGGCCCCAGCACCAAACCCTCTGGGCTCCACATCGGCTGGCTTGCTGCCCCTACAACTTCTTTAAGCAGCTCTCCCTGCCAACTCAATTGTCCCTGCTGGTTGAAGGGTTTCCTCCTCCTGAGATTCCAGAGGCCTTGGCCAGAGCAGGTTGCTCTCTGCCAGTTCATCTAACTTGTGCCCTCAGCATACTGGGGGCCAAGAACAAGTCCTAGTGTGTGATAGCCCCATGCAGGTTCCTAGATTCCTTCCCCTTCAGACAGGCTTCTCTCTGTCTTCCCTCCTCTACTCCTGGTGCTTTCCCTCTGAAGATCTGTTAGGAGTGCGCCAGCATTCTCAGTCCCTCTGAAGATCTGTCAGGAGTGCGCCAGCATTCTCAGTCCCTCCGGGCAACTCTTCTACCTGGCCGCGGCTAGTCAGCCATCTTGCCCCAGCATCTACTTTTATAAAGTCAGTCTCTTTTCACACATTGCATTAATTTCTTCCTAGATAAGAAAATGAGTAAGTTTGGAGTGTGTGTAGTCAGAAAGATTACAAGGAAAGAGCATTAATTCCTATGTTGATAACATGGAAAACCATCTCAATGCCGAAACTTCATTGTGGGTACAGTTGTAAAGCATGTGAAGGCAGGCTGAGCACGGTGGCTCACTCCTGTAATCCCAGCACTTTGGGAGGCCAAGGCAGGCAGATCACTTGAGGTCGGGAGTTCAAGACCAGCCTGGCCAACATGGTAAATCCCCGTCTCTACCAAAAATATAAAAATTAACCATGCATAGTGGTGCATGCCTGTAATCTCAGCTACTCGGGAGGCTGAGGCAGAAAAATCACTTGAACCTGGGAGGCGGAGGTTGCAATGAGGTGAGATGGTGCCTCTGCACTCCAGCCCGGGCAACAGAGTGAGACTCTGTGTCCAAAAAAAAAAAAAAAAAAAAAAAGCATGTGAAGACAGACATCATCATGACTTCAAAATTGTTAAGCCCTCTAAAGAAACAAATGAAATAGCTGAATATGAAGAACAGTATTTAGTTTACTTTATCAAGGTATTGGTATTAAAATGATACTACTAGGAGAATTGCAGGAGTTCTGGTGCAGTTCTTTAATATCTGCAGTTCACCATGTTAACTAGCATTGTAAATAAAAAGAGGAAGATGCTTTCCAAGTTAAGAGCTGTGAAGTAATTTCCAAGTTGTTAAGAGCTGTGAAGTAATTGAGACTTAAGAGTTTTGACGTACTTTTAAAAAAGTTACTTCATTGCTTTACTGTTGCTTCTGTATGATGTAAACTTTAAAAATTAAGGCTCAGATTTTAGAAATACACAGAGGACTAACATACACTCTAAAATGTGTTTCTTT
>NW_012101676.1:1112842-1120932 GCF_000951045.1 Mandrillus leucophaeus | reverse complement strand
GGCCAGGATGGTCTCGATCTCCTGACCTCGTGATCCGCCCGTCTCGGCCTCCCAAAGTGCTGGGATTACAGGCTTGAGCCACCGCGCCCGGCCCATTGTTCAAATTCTTTAGGTGGAATGTGTTTGATTTTATGCCGTTGATCTTCCAAATTATTGTATAAATGGCAGTACTACTACTAAGAGTCAGCATAGTACGTGTAATGATTTGAATTAATACAGATTTCTATTTTAAAGGTCAAATCGAGAATCTTGTAGCATTTTATTTGTATTGTGTTAGGATATTTATTCTCTAGTCATTTATAGTAACTCATTTTGTCTTTATTGCTTAGTGTACAGGATAAAGCCTGGGTTTTGACTTGGTTGTCTGCTTTTTGAATCCCATCTCTGCATTTTTAATATTTGACCTTAGTTATTTAATCTTTTTAGATCTTAGTTTGCAGTACCCATTTTGCGGGGCTGTTGTGAAGATTTATAGAGAGAAGATACAACGGGTTTGGCTCTTATTTCAGGTTCTCAGTGAACAATGTAGTCAGGCTGTAACTCTACTTTCGGTTCTTGCGCTGTTCAGAATCAATGAATAAAGTATTAAGCTTCCATTTCCTTCCTTTATGCTTTGTCTCTTTTTTTGAGCATAAATTATAAAAAGGGAAAAAGAAACTGAAAGAAAGAAAAGAAACCCTGGAACAATTCTATGGTTATTTTGAAGAACAGTCTCGCTGGTGAGAATTTAACAAAGGGTCTTTTTTATTATTGAGTGAAAATATGATCTTGGTTGATATTAAGTGCTGTTGTTAGTGAGATGATCATATAATACCATCAGCAGTATAAAATTTGTATTCACAAGTTTTTGGACAAGAGTCGTGATATTGGCATCACTTAGTAGTCATAATTTGTACTATAAATCTTCATTCACTTAACATTTATTCAGCAGGAGAAATACCTGACCTGGAGAAAAAAAAGATCCTGTGTTCTAACCTTGGGGTATGTTTGTTATGTAAGACCTGTTTGTCAACATAGTCATTTGTTAATATTCCTGACCAGGAATTTTGACGTGGCATTTGTAGAATTCCTGTTGAAATTGTAACGTGAGAAATTTCAAAATCCACAGTGTAAAACTCTAGATTAGAGTAATAAAGGAAAAGCTGTAGCCACAGTTATTATGAACTGCAAAGTACTTAACAGTTATTACTTTGTCAAAATTTCAAAGCTGGTAAGCCAAAGGGTAATTGAAAAAAATAATAGTAGTTCATTTCTAGACCAGAAACTTAAATTATGAAAAGAACTGTATTTGAAATTATATAATTTTTCTGTATTTGAAGATATATCGTTTATATTTTCTTCACACTCATTAGTCAAGATGTTAAGAAATAGTGAAAATGGGCAAAATCTAGGGAAATTAAGATCCTGAAAAACAAAAATCTGTCTCAAGATTATTGATTCACCAAAATAAAGTACATTCTTTGAATTTTAATTTGTTTTTCTTGTATCATTTTTTGGTATTGCAAGTTAAGTTGTGGACCCATTGGGCTGATTGTTTTCCTAGATGTGGGTCAAATCGCTTGTCTTATTGATATTACTGGTTTTCAGAACATTTAAACATTGAGTGTTTAAAAACATGAACTCAAAGTTCTTGTTACTAAAATTAAATACATTTATTTATTAAAGCTTTTCAAATTTATATTAAACTGTTGAAAAACTGAAATAGTTCAAGTTAACATCCATAAATTTCCCATCATAAGAGCTTGCTTCAAAATTGCCTTTGCCTTGTACAACAAACCTGGGAAATCCGTTCATTACTCGTAAATGTTCAATATAATGGTAGGAGACGGTTCTACCAGTATATTATATGGCCCTCAAAAGTATTTAAAGACATTAAAATACATTGGTTTGGTCTACCAATATGTATTTAGTTATCCTGCCTTTGTGATGCTGGTCTTTGGCTCCTGGTAAGTATAGGATGGAACTTTGTCAATTGAGAAATTGCTTCTTTTTTTTTTTTTTTCCACTTATTGTACATTTTACTGTTTATAAATGATTTATATTATAGTTCTATTTTTCTTTATCACTCACGGTTTTATCACATTTGGCAATAATCACTGATAAACTTCTGGAAATCTTCAAAAATAATTTGCAATGTCTGAAACCTTCCTTTTTAAATTAAGGCTGCAAGGTGTGACTGTTGTAAATCTCAAGGAACTCTTAAAGAGCGAGTTCAGTGGCGTGGGGAAATGAAACATTTCTGTGATCAACATTGCTTACTGCGTTTCTACTGTCAACAAAATGAGCCCAACATGACAACTCAGAAAGGACCTGAAAACTTGCATTATGGTATGTAATAATTTAGGTGATAACTTGAAAACCCTGTAAATCAGTCTTTACGTAGTTCTGAATCCAAAACACTGATAATGAATAGTTGATTTTGGAGATAGCTTAACAGCAACTTAAATTCTGTAGATTCTCTGGGTTGAAGCACCCTTGTATATTGTTTTTATAAATGTATTGCTTTTTGTTTTATTGTCTTTTTGAAATTTCATGCTAATTGAGAAAACAAGGTGTAGTTGAGAGTGAGGAGAAGCTAAACAGCGTTATAACACAAATTTTAAAAAGAATAGACATCTACCTATCATGTATCATCTGCAATTTTAAATGCAAATTATTTTTAGCAAATCGAATTGCTAGGGAGTAGGTTGGGAGGAACAACAAAAACCCTTTAGAAGCTGTAATTTTTAAAAATATATATATATCTTTTAAGATATAAATCTAAGAATATATAATAATATTTCCCCAAAAGCAGTGTATACTTTCAGAGGGGGCAAAAGGAAAAAAGGATTAATTTATTTACCTGTATATTTCTATACTTTATACAAATTTGAAATTCTTCCCTTAAAATGTCTAAAATATTTTCTTTAGTCACAGTTTAAATTAGTGAAATTGAATGAGAAATAGGGATTTAGAAAATTCTGAAGAAAGAGTATTTGTCTTATTTTAAATTTTTTATGTTTTTTAGATCAGGGTTGTCAGACGTCTCGAACCAAAATGACAGTAAGTATTGGTGAAATGGAGTCCTAAATTGTAATTTTTTTAATACGGGGTAAAAAATAATTAGGCCAATTTAATGTGATCATAACGGTAATTTTTTTTTTTTTTTTTTTGCTTAACTGAGACGGTGGAGTATTCAGCTGAATTGTATTAATACCAGAGACTGTCATACATGCCAAGGAATATAAAGGAGAGTTAATTATAGCCTCTCCTCACAGTGGAACAATAGACATAAGTGATATTTGAGTTGACGGATGTTTCCATAATAGATGCATCCTTAAGACAATGGCAGTAGTATGTTTGAAATGACTGTATTTGTTCTGAAAGATACGAATAAGCTGACTGTAAACAGTTGAGTAGAAGATAGCCAGATAGGCATGAAAAATAGGAGAATAATAACGTGCTAAGCACATGTGTATTTGGCAGAACTACTTACTAGAGCCAAGCTGGACGGGGTCTTTGGTGGAATAATGGAAAATGAGGCTGAAGGAATAGGCTGAGGCAGATTAGTGATGGCTTTATGCATTTATCTTTCAAGTAGAGATCTGAAGATACATGTTGGTGGCTAGAATTTTTTGAGTTTAAAAATTTGGGAAATATGCAATGTGTCCTGGATTTTTTTTCCTCCTATTTATTTTTGTTTTGGTGTAATATATCAAATTCTACTTCTGTTAGCATTTTAAGAGTTTTGTAGGTTGATGTTACTAATGACTACTAAAGATAAGAGGCAATGCTTTTGCCACTCTGGAGAGTGGTAGGGCACTGCCTGGCTTGGCATGCTGCATCTTACAGCTGTCACCAGCGGTGGATCCTGGTATTGCTCGCATCCTTACCCGAGGGAAGCTCTTCAGGAGTCATTTATCGGCAATGAAGTCTCTGGGCTAGTTCTTGTTGTGTTACAAAAGAACAGATCGGTGGTTCCAATGCCGACTACTCATTAGAATCACCCGGCAAATTTTCAAAACCTTCCAGTGCCTAGACTCCAACCCAGAAATTCTGTATTTTAAAAAAGTTCTGGCTGGGCACAGTGACTCATGCCTGTAATCCCTGCAACAAGGCAAGTGGATCACCTGAGGTCAGAAGTTCGAGACCAGCCTGGCCAACATAATGAAACTCCATCTCTACTAAAAATACAAAAAGTTAGCCAGGCGTGGTGGCGGTCACCTGTAATCCCAGCTACTCACGAGGCTGAGGCAGGAGAATCGCTTGAATCCGGGAGGCAGAGGTTGCAGTGAGCCAAGATTGTGCCACTGCACTCCAGCCTGGGTAATAAGAGTGAAACTCCATCTCCATTAAAAAAAAAAAAAAAGAAAAGTTCTTCAGGATTCTAATATGTAACCAGAAGTGAGAATCACTGATATAGATGAAAATTGGTATTTTTACATTTATTCTATTCAGTGTTTGTTTTTGATGTTAATAGTTGGACAGAATCCTAGAAAAGTAAGAATAGTTTTTCCTTGCTTTCTCTATCCATATGCCCCCTTATGGAAATAACATTTTAAAATCAGATAATTTTGGAAGTATGTAAAGCATTCACTTGAATTACCTGATTTTAATACCAGAGACTTTCATCCATGCTGAGGGTATGAAAGATGACTATTCCCTATTACATACGTATATTTATAAGGCAACTCCTCAACCTTGTTTCAAAGGTGTGTGCTTTTGACCAGAAACCCTTTCTATTAGCATGGTATTAAATATTTTTCTCCTCCTACAGGACTTGAACCGAACTGTATGACAGAGGGATAGAGGAAGCGTTATTGATAGGGAAGGACTTGAACCGAACTGTATGGCGGAGGGTAGAGGAAGCGTTATTGATAGGGAAGGATAAGTAAGGCTGCCATTGCAGCTGTTACCTTTTGTCGTATAAAGTCCTCTCCCATCTTTTCTTCTTTGTAAGCTTTTGGAATCTTCTAATTCTCCACCCATAAACTTCAAAGGATAGGAGCTTAGCTGTGTAATTTTGGGCAAGTTACTTCACTGTTCTTTGTGTAAGTTTATTTGAAAAATCAAGATGAATGTAGTACCTACCTCATGATGAATCCTAAACCATGGTAGAGCTGTTTTGTTCCAGACTTCATAGAGGCAGTATGTATAGTGAAGAACAGAAACTTTTGATATCAGGTGAATCTTACTTGAATCCTGATTTCAGAACTTTTAGCTCAGTGCCTCTTGCCAGATTGTATCACTTCTGAGTCTCAGTTTCCTCATAAGTAAAATGGGAGTGATAAAAAGTCCTACCTTTTGTGGTGTTAGGAGTGTGCAGTAAGATTTGGTGCTTTTCATAGTCACTGGCATCTAGCAAATACTGAACAGATGGTGGCTTTTGTCATTATAATTTTTATTCTTTTGGGTCCTACTTCAGCATACACAAATAACTGGATCCTGTCTGTTGACTAAAAAGTAAAAAACATTCTAAAAAACAAGTTTGGTTCAAGTGTAGATTTTCACCAAGTAGCATAGTTTATTGACTTAAAGTAGTATTTGCAGAATGGCAGGAAGTGCAGCATTGAGCAATCCCAGGACGTCTATGACTTTAGATCCTCTCTTTTGGGATGTAGAGTATTTTCCAGTTCAGACCAAACTTTCCTAATGCCTGGTATGTAACAGATACTGTTTGCTAAGTTATTCTCTCCATTATACTATGGTGGAAATTGAGGCATAAGAGATCGAGTGACTTGCCTGAGGTTACACAGCGGTAGCTTTAAGTATAGTTGGCCCTTGAACAACATGGATTTGAACAGCATTTGTCCACTTCCACATGGCTTTTTTGTTTTTTTTCCTAACCAAACTTGGATGGAAAATAAAGGATTTGCAAGGCAAATTTGAGGGCAGACTTTTCATATGGGTGAGTTCTATAAAGGCTGACTGTGGGAGTTGTGTATGCACAGATTCTGGTATGAGGAGTAGGGGTAGGGGCTTTGGCGGATGGTGGTGGTCCTAGAACCAATCCTCCACATATACTGAGAGAGAACTGTGCAGTCAGTCCTCATTCATGGATTTCAAATTTGCCTACCCACCAAAATTTATTTGTAACCCCTAAATCAATACTTAAGGTGCTTTCACAGGCATTTGTAGATGTGCAGAGTGGTGAGAAATTTGAGTTACCCAATGTACATGTTCCCAGTTGAAGTAGAACAAAGCAATGCTGTGCCTTTGTGTTTCAGCTCTCATACTATAAACAAGTGTCCTTTTCTTAGTCTAATGAGTGTCAGGTTGTTTTGTTGTTTGCATTTTTGTGTTTTTTGTTGATGATTTTTATTGTTTACAAGGGCCAGGAAGTGGTGTCTAGTGTCACTAAGAGCAAGAAAGCTCTGATGTACCTTGTGGAGAAAATACTGTTAGAAAAGTTTCATTTAGGCATGAAGTTATAATGTTCTTGGTGTAAGTTCAGTATTAATGAATCAACATTACCGTACATCTAGAAAAAGAAAGAGGAAATTTGCCAGTCTACCTGAGTGCTATAGTAACATCTCTAGTTTGTGGTACAGCTAAGGAAAAGATAGAGTAATGACTAAATGTATGGATTTGTGAGATTATGACCAATTTTTTTTTTTTTTTAAAGCATACTGAACAGCTTTCAGCCCACCACAGGTTAATCGGGGTTAGGAAAATGTTAAACTCTTCTTGGCTATGTGAGAGCTAGCTGGCTTCCACATTTTAAGGCCATGTGGTATGAAACATGTTAAACTTGAAGTTGAGGTGAGTTTTGCAGATCAAGATACTATGGAAGAATACTTGCAAAGTGTTATACAGGGAAAAGGTTATATGGAAGAGCTAGTTTTCAGCACTAATGGGACTGGCTTGTTTTTACAAGGTCATTGGGATGTGAACCTGTGAAATGCCCTTGGCCTTAATTCATCCAAAGAGTATGCAAGCTTGTTATTGTATACCAGTGCCAAGGACACCTTTAAATGCAAACCCTTAATGATATACAGAGCTCAAAATTCTTGAGCACTTGCAGGGAAAAATCTGAAGTATGTATCATTTCCATTGGAGGTGGGAGAAAAAAGCATGGATGATGCCCAGTATATTCTGGGATTGGTTTCACTGCTTCATCCTAGAAGTTGAACACTATCTTCAGGGTGAAAACTTAGCCTTCAAAGTTTGATTTGTGGGTAATGCCCCAGTTCATTGCTGTGAAGAACTTGAAAGTGCCCACCCCAATGTAGGAGTTATTTTCATGCCCCCAAATACTGCGTCTCTTCTCCAGTCCCTCAGACGGCATTTTAAAGGCTTTCACGGTGCACCACATGGGGGAGCTTTGTAACAAGGCTTGTGAGGCTCTCGATGCCAACAAGGAAACCACCATGGATAGACTCCTGGAAGCAGTCACAATATGCATCTTCTTGATTATGGCCACACAACCTGGGGGCAGTATCAAGCAGGCTGTTGATAAGTGCTGGGAAAATGTTTGATCAAACTGAAAAGATGTTACAGAAATTGTAAAGAACGATGTTAAAAACACAATGTGCATCACACAGCAAATGAGCATAGAAGGCTTTGGCAACATGAAGGAAGGTGATATCAGAATGGAATTCTGTCTTGGGAAAAATTGTCAATAAAACAGAAAAATGGCCCTGTGCTTGAGCACAGTCTCAAGTTTAAGTACTACTGAGAACATGACTTGAGATGCAAAAGGATCTGAGGTTAAAAGCTAAGCTGCCAAGGCTGACACAATTTTTGGAGCCAGTTTGGGTAAGAAAATCACTGACACTGTCAACAAGGCACAAGAGCCAGTTATACAACCTCGGTTTTCATGGGACACACCAAGGTTGAGAGGTCAGACCACACAGTTCAGTGTCTCATCACACATCCTGCAGTTCCATCCACAGTGAAATTTTGTTAATGTTTGTTTTGTTTTTGCTTTGTTCTTGAAACAAAGTCTAACTCTGTCATCCAGGCTAGAGTGCAGTGGGATGATCTTGGCTCATTGCAACCTCCGCCTCCCAGGGTCAAGCGATTCTCTTGCCTCAGCCTCTAGAGTAGCTGGGACTAGAGGTGGGCACCACCATGTCTGGCTAGTTATTTATTTATTTATTTATATTTTT
>NW_012101676.1:1106981-1112622 GCF_000951045.1 Mandrillus leucophaeus | reverse complement strand
TGTTAGCCAGGATGGTCTCAATCTCCTGACCTCGTGATCCGCCCGTCTCGGCCTCCCAAAGTGCTGGGATTACAGGCTTGAGCCACCGCGCCCGGCCTATATTTTTACTTTTTAGTAGAGACGGGGTTTCACCATGTTGGCCAGGCTGGTCTCAAACTCTTGACCTTAGGTGATCCGCCTGTCTCGGCCTCCCAAAGTTCTGGGATTACACATGTGAGCCAATGCGCTCGGCCAGCTTTTGTAAAACTTTGACTGCTTGATTTTTGTTTATATTTTTTAGGACTTTATTTGCATAAAGGCACAGTAAACAGTATGTGTTGTTTATGTACACACATAAACACAGTGTTGTTTATGTGATCACTGTACAATATGTGTGTGGCGAACTGTACAGTGCATGTGCTGTGTGAGTGCTGTACAGTATGCGTGTGCTATATTTGTACTGTGTTTGAGTTGATCTCAGTAGGGTATTACACAAAAATACTCTAATGAAATATTGTTTTATTATAAAAAAAATACTGTATGAAGTATCTTTAACAAAATTATGTATTGATCAGTTGATGAAAACATTGTGACCAGAGGCTCACAGGAACCTAATCTTGTATTTCCCATTGAAGCAGCAGTTCAGTAGTCATTGTTTGGGGCAACTGTATAGAACACAACTATTCTGAATTATGTACCTACATTTTCTCCATATCAATAGGTGATGTGGAGAGTACCTTAGCTTTACTCCCTTATGCTCTTATCTTTCACTTATTTCAGATTTTATTTATGTGGGGTTTTGTTTTGTTTGCAATGCAAATAATGCTACGGTGAACTTAGTGCGAAATGTCTGAGAGACTGCATCTGTAGAATAGGTTTCAGAAATTGCCATTGCTGGGCCACAGGAAATATACAACTTAAAGTTTGAGGATATCTTTGGTAATTGTTTTCGTTTTTCTTTTCAAATTTATAATCATATTTAATGCTATTTATCCAGCAGAGGGAGCTAGAGTATCAGAGAGCCATAATGACTGTAAGGTCTTCTTTTTCTGAAATAAATTTAAAAGTGCCTAAGTGTTTTCATAGTTCAGGTTTGCAACCTTGATTTTGTACTTAAAAGTTAGATTGTCTTTTTTTTTTTTTTTTAAATCATTCTAATGGTATCCTTTGAAGGTGATATAAATCTATAGAATGAATAATTGCTACCACTTTGCTAGTAGTTAGGATAGATTCATATTGATCCTTATAGATTAAGAGTATGGTGAACATAGTGATAATAGCATAATTTGGTTATCCTTTTCTGTTTTTGTGTGTTCCCTTCTTAGTACTGAAAATCCTTCATTGACACCAGGAAGTACTGAAAATTAGACATAAAAATAAAACTGTTTCTCTTTGCTTCTCCATAGGGTTCAGCACCACCCCCTTCTCCAACACCTAACAAAGAGATGAAGAACAAAGCAGTTCTTTGCAAACCTTTAACAATGACAAAAGCTACTTACTGTAAACCTCACATGCAGACCAAATCTTGTCAGACAGGTAACTTAGGACAATGTGACTTACATACTTCCCCATACCTTCATCTTTACATGCTTTTCTTGAATGGAACAGCCTCCAGGATAGATTCATTTGGTCAATTTGTCATTTTCTGTTGATTTTGCTTATCTAATTTTGGATATTACCGGAGAATACAGCATCTCATTTTAAATCATTATGATCAATCTCTGATAAAGGCCTAGAATACAAATTATGTCAAAGAGAAAAAATACTTTATCAAAAATTTCCTCTTTCCCTGTGATTCGTAATGGTAACAATTCTGTTTCCTTCCTGTCAGAATGAGATGAAATTACTCAAACATGTGTTTTTTATCAAATTCACAGTGTTATCTGTATTCTAATTATTTGATTAAATAAGCCTTTGGGGAGGTTGTTGAGGAGAGTATGGTAGGGTATCTGGAACTATATAGTGTTTTTAAAGGATGTTTTCTTTCTTAAAAAAAAATCCCTAAATTCTATTTGTATTTTCTGTAAGTTAGAACAGCTGCTGCTTTCTTTTAAGTTACCTAACTTGTAAAAACTGGGAATTTAGAGAAATTCTAAATTCTGAGGTAGTTAAATTTAACTACTGAGGTAGTTAAATTTTTCTTGATCAAATTATTTTAACATTAAACACCTGTATATAAGTGTTAGTTAACGTTGCTCCTTAAATATGTTTTGTGTTTTTAGATGATACTTGGAAGACAGAATATGTTCCAGTGCCTATCCCTGTGCCTGTGTATATCCCAGTTCCTATGCACATGTACAGTCAGAATATTCCTGTTCCTACTACAGTTCCTGTTCCTGTAAGTCACATTTTAAGTTCTTTTTCATTTTGAGATTTAGCAGGCACAGTTGGGAAAACAATGTACAGTTGACCCTTGAACAACAAGAGTTTGGACTCCATGCATCCACATATGTGGATGATTTTTTTTTTTTTTTCCAATAAATATGGGCGGCCCTCTATATTGGCAGGTTCCACATCCGTGACCAAACACGGACTGAAAATACAGTATTCTGCCTGTAATCCCAGCACTTTGGAAGGGTAAGGTAGGCGTATCTTCAGCCCAGGAGTTCAAGACCAGCTTGGGCAGCATGGTGAAACCCCGTCACTACTAAAAATACAAAAAATTAGCCAGGCACGGTGGGGTGTACCTGTAGACCCAGCTACTTGGGAGGCTGAGGTAGGAAGATTGCTTGAGCTTGGGAGATGGAGGCTGCAGTGAGCCGTGATTGCACCACGGCACTGCAGCCTGTGCTACAGAGCAAGTCTTTGTCTCAAAAAAAAAAAAATTATTTGAGGATGTGCAATCTGTATAGAAGGCTGACTGTAGGGGTGTGGGACTTGAGTCTGCGTAGACTTTGGTATCCATCCACAGGTGGTCCTGGAACCAATCCCCTAGAATTCTGAGGATAACTGTAGTTGCAGTTACTAGTTTAATGAAGCTAATAAAACCATCTTTACCTTTCTTCAACAGTTAACTTAGATTTGGTTGTATCTCTGTTGTCATGATTGATTGCTTTGTGTGTAAGTATGTATGTGTTCATCCTCACGAGTAACATTTTGCAGATGTGTGTGCCTGCTCTATGCATATTGAGTTTTATATTTGGGTTCATTTTCAAAAGAAATATTTGTGGGCCATGTGCTCACGCCTGTAATCCCAGCACGTTGGGAGGCCAACATGGGCAGATCACCTGAGGTCAGGAGTTCGAGACCAGCCTGGCCAACGTGGTGAAATCCTGTCTCTACCAAAAATACAAAATTAGTTGGGCGTGGTGGCGCACGCCTGTAATCCCAGCTACTGGGGAGGCTGAGGCAGGAGAATCACTTGAACCCAGGAAGCAGAGGTTGCAGTGAACTGAGATAGCGCCATTGCACTCCAGGCTGGGCAACAAGAGCGAAATTCTGTCTCAAAAAAAAAAAAAAAGAAAAAGAAGTATTTGTGAAGTCATAAGGTTTAGAACTGAAACGTAGAATTTCATATAAAATACTATTTTATCCCAAATCACTTGCAGTACTTAGAACACTGCTGTGTCGGGGCTTGGCTGTTATAGTCCCCTGGGGGACAGAAATACTTCAAAACTTCTTTTTCTTTAATTTGCATTCCAAAAAGTAGATGTTTGTATTCTAGGCTTTCTTGTCACAGTTAACATCTTAGTTTTGTATGTGTTCTTTTCAAAGCTTTTATCCAGTGTGATACGATAAAGTAGATCATGTGTCAGAGTAATTTTTAATTTGGAAAAATACCTTTTAATGTTTAGTAAACCTAACTCAAAATGATTTGGTTAATTAGGTGCCAGTTCCTGTGTTTCTGCCTGCTCCATTGGACAGCAGTGAGAAGATTCCTGCAGCAATTGAGGAGCTAAAAAGCAAGGTTTCTTCAGATCCTCTTGATACAGAGTTGCTTACAATGACGGATATGATGAGTGAAGACGAGGGGAAAACAGAGACTGCCAACATCAACAGTGAGCTACACTAGATTATACCTGGCGAATAAGTGTTACCATTGGTTATTTATAAGTATTGTTCCATTGGTTATTTATGAATATTGTTACCATTGGTTGTTTATAAGTATTGTTACAGTACTTTCCAGGGCATATAATTTTGTTTCAGTTTATGTGGGGGTGAGGAAAGCATTGTAACAAATATATTTTATATTAAGAGATCTACACTATATTTAGCCAGGTGCCCTCGGACACATATCCGAAGCAGGAATTTGGTCTTTGGTCTCTGTTTTAAGCAGGATTTGACTTGTAAAATCCACTCAGAGTTATTCTTGTTAATGGAGTGGTGCAGATACAAAACTATAATAACTTGTAGTAGACTCTAATAGTGATCAGAACTCTTCTTTTGTAGTAGTTATCCCTAGTTTTTTGATTTTTTTGAGATGGACTCTTGCTCTGTTGCCCAGGGTGGAGTGCAGTAGCACGATCCTGGCTCACTGAGATCTCTGCCTCCTGGGTTCAAGCTATTCTTCTGCCTCAGCCTCCTGAGTAGCTGGAATTAACAGGCATGTGCCACCACGCCCAGCTAATTTTGATATTTTTAGTAGAGACAGGGCTTCACCATGTTGGCCAGGCTGATCTCAAACTCCTGACCTCAGGTGATCTGCCTGCCTCCCAAAGTGCTGGGATTACAGGTGTGAGCTACCACACCCAGCACCTAGATTTCTTTTATTGCTTATACTAATAAAATAATTTGCATTACCTACACCAGAGTTTATCTTAACCTCTGTTAGGGTAGTGCTTGCGCTACATGGTATATAACATGATGAGTGTGTTGTGGATGGTTCTAAGTCACTTAGAATATTTATTTTCCACCCTTAACCCTCTCTTGATACCCAGAGTCCTATTTCAACCTTGAGCTAATTCTTACCCTACCCTAGAGGACAATCAAAATACTATAATTTTCTCTGGATTTAATAATGAGACAGTGTGTTTGAAGCACTGTGGTAAGAAGTTGTGAGATTAGTTTAGTGGGTTGCAACCAGTGTTTTTGTTTAACAAAAGAAAAACTAAGTGGAGCAGGGTAAAAAAATGACAGTGTGAATCCCTCATAGAAGAGTAAGTATTATTTTGTAAAACCAGTGTGTACACAGATGGCTTTCTGGTCCTTGCCATCACCTTGCAGTATGTGCTGGATAAGATGCATTTCTTACCATGACTGTAACACAAAAACACTTGAAAGCAATTGATCGAACCATTAAAAGGCAGTTGTTAATAAGCATATATTGAACGACTTGAGAAACCTAGGTCAAAATTCAAAGAGTATTGAAAACTACAGTTGTCTACCCTCATTAGTTTGTTTTTGACAAAAAGTTGCTTTTGGAAATACTTTACTTGTTGAAGTTGTTTTACTATCAAAGCGTACCTATTAGCTTTTGAAGGGAGTCTTCCTATAAAATTTATAGGATTGAAAGTTTTCATGTGCTTGTGACTAATTATAATTATGAGGTTTATAGTGGTTTATATATATAATATGCCCTTTTGTGACATTAAACATATTTTTTATATTGCATTTAAAATTAAATGACCTGCTTTTGCAGATTAAATAACGTATTTTTTTATATTGCATTTAAAATTAAGTGACTTGCTTTTGCAGATTAAATAACGTATTTTTTTATATTGCA
>NW_012101676.1:1099803-1106931 GCF_000951045.1 Mandrillus leucophaeus | reverse complement strand
GCATTTAAAATTAAGTGACTTGCTTTTGCAGATTAAATAACGTATTTTTTTATATTGCATTTAAAATTAAGTGACTTGCTTTTGCAGATTAAATACAGACACCGCTGGGGTTTTCTGTTTGATTCCTAATGACAGTGTGGATTGATTTCAGGTGTAATTATTGAAACAGATATAATTGGTTCAGATCTTTTGAAGAACTCTGACCCAGAGACACAGTCCAGCATGCCTGATGTACCATATGAACCAGATTTGGATATCGAAATAGATTTTCCCAGAGGTACTCAAAACCTTTATGACTATGGAATTGAGTTATGGAGTCAACTGTGGTTATGATAATTTACCATTTGATGTTTGTGTCATTGCCTTTTAGCAGTGTTCATATTTTTGTTGTTGTTGTTATTTTTTTAAACTCAACAGTTAACTTCATATTTTTTTTTAACTGTTTTTTATTTTTATTTTTTTAAAAACCCACCTTAACAGTTAACTTCTGAAATGAGATCACTTGAGCCCAGGAATTTAAGACCAACCTGGGCAATGTGGCGAAATGCTGTCTCTACTAAAAAATATAAAAATTAGCCAGGATGGTGGTGCATGCTTGTAATCCCAGCTACTTGGGAGGCTAAGGCAGGAGGACTGCTTGAGTCCAGGAAGTAGAGGTTGCAGCGAGCCGAGATTGTGCTACTGCACTCCAGAGTGAGGCCCTGTCTCAAAAAAAAAAAAAAAAAACCTCTAGAAGTAATTCATTATAGAAAGTTTAAAGAAGGGTTTGTGTCCTTTTTAATTTAAAAAAATCGTTAGCATCTAGGTGCGGTGGCTTATGCCTGTAATCCCAGCACTTTGGGAAGCCGAGGTGGGTGGATCACCTGAGGTCAGGAGTTTGAGACCAGCCTGGCCAATGTGGTGAAACCCCGTCTCTTCTGAAAATAGAAAAATTAGCTGAGCGTGGTGGTGGGCACCTGTAATCCCAGCTACTTGGGAGGCTGAGGCAGAATTGCTTGAACCTGGGAGGTGGAGGCTGCAGTGAGCCAAGACTGTGCCGTTGCACTCCAACCAGGGCAACAAGAGCAAAACTCTGTCTCAAAAAAAGTATATATATAAAAAATATATATATATTGTATATATATGTAGCATTTTTTAAAGATTCCCTTTGAAAATTAAGTTTACCTTCAAAGGAAAAATTATTTTCAAGTCTTTTGTAAAATAAGCATGTCACTTTTCGTTATTTTCTTTTTTTTTTTTTTTGAGACGGAGTCTCGCTCTATCGCCCAGGCTGGAGTGCAGTGGCGCGATATCAGCTCACTGAAAGCTCTGCCTCCTGTGCTCACACCATTCTCCTGCCTCAGCCTCCCGAGTAGCTGGGACTACAGGCACCCGCCACCATGCCTGGCTAATTTTTTGTGTTTTTAGTAGAGATGGGGTTTCACCGTGTTAGCCAGGATGGTCTCGATCTCCCGACCTTGTGATCCGCCCGCCTCAGCCTCCCTAAGTGCTGGGATTACAGGCGTGAGCCACCGCACCCGGCCTCATTATTTTCTTAATCCATGGATGGCTAATGAGCACCCTGAGTAGAATGTAAAACGTTAGTTTTTGTAAAAAACATTTAATAGATTGAATCAGATTTGTACTGATACTATTTAGATCTTATAATTGGATTCCAGACTCTAGTAATTTTTCTGATATCATACATTTTCATGAAAATTCTGTGTTGATATTCATTTTATATGTTTTTAGGAGTTTGAACAGGGTTTGTCAGAACTTACAAACCACGTTAGATACAATGAGTCATTTACTCCCCAGCCCAGCCCAGATTGTCCCCATGTACGAATGCTGGTTTACATCCTGTGGTTATTTGTTGGCTGTGTTTATGTAACATCACCCTGTGCTATTTCATTTAAAATAAAGTTCTGATTTGATTGTCAGCTGCTGAGGAGCTTGATATGGAAAATGAATTTTTATTACCACCTGTTTTTGGTGAAGAATATGAGGAACAGCCCAGACCTCGATCTAAAAAAAAGGTACATTCACTTAATAGCCTGTATAACAATATCTCTCTATAGGCAAACAGGGATACAGTGGTCTTTTAGTGTGCCTGAGAATGTGGGAACATACTTTGTTTTCTAGGCTGGAAAATAAGAGGTAACCTATTTTTAAGTAATAAAAATATCTCAGATTTAGTTGATACCTCAACTAAACTTTCTTGATGCAGGGTCAAAATAGAAAACAGTTGCTAAAGTAGTAAGTTCAATTCTTTCACAAAAATTTAGGCTGTTTTCTAGGGAGCTGTTTTTTCCCATCGTTATTTCTGATGAGATTATCAGCGGGGTTGAAGTATACGGTTTATTATTTCTGGTATCTTTTAGGCATACACACATAGAAAGACATGCTGGACAGTTTGATCATTCAGTGGACCAAATCTACATGCGTTAACAACTGTAATTGTTATGGTATTCTGCCAACTTTCTGTGTTTTTGACTTCCAACATGAAGCAGGTTTTAAAAATACCTTAAGAATGATAGCTTTCACAAGTTGTCTCCAAAAGAAAGAAAAAAAAACCGAAAAGGGAGAGAATACTTGCAGTAGAATGAAGGCGGACTTCTCGTTGACACCAGACACAACAATTAACTCAAAATGAGCCATATACCTAAATGTAAGAGCTAAAAACATAAAACTCTTAGAAGAAAACATAGGCCTAAATCTTAATGGCCTTATGTTAGGCAGTTTCTTTGGTAAGATACCGAAAGCACAGGGAAGAAAAGGAAAAAAAAATAAATAAACTGGACTGCATCAAAATTAAAAACTTTTGCATTGCGAACAATGCCATCAGGAAAGTGAAAAGGGGGCCAGGCACAGTGGCACCTGTAATCCCAGCACTTTGGAAGGCTGAGGCAGGAAGATTGCTGGAGCCCAGGAGTTTGAGACCAGCCTGGGCAACATAGTGAGACTTCTAAAAATTAGCCAGGCATGGTGCCACGTGCCTGCAGTCCCAGCTACTCAGGAGGAGGATCCAGGCTGCAGTGAGCTATGATCGTGCCGTTGCACTCCAGCTTGGGCAACAGAGCAAGACCTCACCTCAAAACAGAACTCCAGCATGGATACTTACCTGGCAGGGGAGATACCGTGATTACAAAACTCTAGCATAGATGACAGAGCAAGGCCCTGTCTTAAAAAACAAAAATAAAACAATAAAATAAAATAAAAAGTGAAAAGTAGTTAAGTGTCACTCTCTATAAGGTGGAGTTGTTGAAAAGTTCTTCAGTTTCTCTCTTACAGTAATATTTAGAATATCAGTTTATTAATTGTCTTATATTTATTTTCTCATCATTGGTGACTCTCACCACAGAATTTAATATGATTTTGTTGCACAAACTGATTTATGTAGAAACATCACATTTCCTGAAATATTGACTAACTGTTGTCAGATTCAGGAATACCAGTCAGTTCAAAGCAAATACCTGTATTTCATTTTCTTCTTCTCTAATTTCATGACAGATTAAACAAATAACTATATTTTTATTACAGATTAAAGAAGTAACTGTATTTGTAATTACAGATGATCCTTGTACAATGCAGTGGTTGGGCTCTGATCCCCCCTGCACAGTCACAAATTTGTGTATAAGTTTTGACTCCCTAAAAAGTTAAGTCCTAGTAGCCTACTCTTCACTGAGCGCCCCCTGCACAGTCAAAAATTCATGTGTTACTTTTGACTCCCTAAAAAGTTAACTACTAGTAGCCAACTGTTGACTGGAAGCCTTGCTGATAACAGTTGGTTAACGCACATTTTATATGTTACATACTGTATTTTTATAATAAAGTTAGCTAGAGAAAATGTTATCAAGAGAATCATATGGGAGAGAATATATATTTACGATTCATTAGGTGGAAATAGATCATCCTCATTGTCTTCATGTTGAGTAGGCTGAGGAGGAAGAGGAGAGGTTGATCTTGCTGTCTCAGGTGGCACGGTTGGAAGAGATAGAAGGAGGTGGGAGAGGCATGCACACAGAAAAACATATGTGTCCAAGTGGACCCCTGCAGTTCAAACCCATGTCGTTCAAGGGTCGATTGTAATTTGCCTTTGTTGAGAGATGGCTTGTGTAAAGTAATGAAATAATGTAGGCTTTAAAAAAGATGTTACGGTGTTTTTTACTAATAGGGAGCCAAGAGAAAGGCTGTATCAGGATACCAGTCTCATGATGATAGTTCTGACAATTCAGAATGCAGCTTTCCTTTCAAATACACGTATGGCGTAAATGCATGGAAACACTGGGTCAAAACTAGGCAACTTGATGAAGATCTTCTGGTATTAGATGAGTTAAAATCTTGTAAGTGTTTTAATTTTGTTTCTCCTCAGTCCTATTTAAAATCAAGATTTCTGTTGTGGTGTACCTTTAAATTTAAAAAACATAAATGTAACTTAAAATACCTGTAAGAATGCATTTTATTTTACTTCAGAGCTCTTACAAAGAATGTCAGAAAGTTCTTAACCTTAATAAGACAGTAAATAATAACAATTACTGATTTTTATTTTATGTATTTTTAGCTAAATCAGTAAAGTTAAAAGAGGATCTACTCTCTCACACCACAGCTGAGCTTAACTATGGGTTAGCTCATTTTGTCAATGAGATCCGACGGCCAAATGGAGAGAATTATGCACCTGACAGCATCTATTACCTTTGCCTTGGAATACAGGAGGTTAGTAATTTGATGGCTGCTTTTAAGTATAACATTAATAAGAAAAGTTGTGGTAGTTCTTGTTCCTGTAGCATTATGGAACCTTTATTGACTTACCAAGAAAGACAAAGAAAAATGTAGTCTATTTGGAAATATTATGATATTATAAAGGATTAGCTACTTTGTGTTTCTCCTGTAATGGAATATATATGTTCCTAAAAACCTTCAAGTTCTCCAAAACTTTGTACCAAAACCAAAAAGAATTTATGGGAAAAATAGGGTATGGACAGATCACTCAAAACTTCGGCATCTTTTCTAGCACATCTACAAAGTTGTATATTTGCCACCATGTATATATAAATGATAATCAGGATGAGATTCTTTCCTTACCGTTGCAGATAAATGAATTCACATTACAAGGCATGATATGTAGCCAGATCTGGCTGTAGATCCCTGTTGATCTACAGGTAAACAGAAAAATGTCCTGACTCTGTAAATAGGTCTGTTTCACTGTGTGCTGCTGATGTGTGCCTGTCTTGCTAAACGGTGTAACTAGTCATTAATTCTTTGGCTATTTCATAAGAAGAGATCATTCTTTAGGGGTAAAGATAAACTTCATCCACATGTCTATGGATTTGTTTTCTACAGTAAACATGGAGGTCAACTTTAAATAATGACCTCTAGTTCTGAACAAATTCTACAGATTTGTGCCCAGAAGTCAGAAAGAATCTCCGACTTCACATCCTATGTATTTTGAAATACAGTAGATGACAGGAGATCTCTTCAGAGTTTTGTTTGTAGGCCTAAAAGTTCATTTTATTCTGCTCACAGGTGTTAGATAATGAAATAAATCACTGAAGAAAACTAGAATTGTCCTAATTTGTGTTTTATTTACTTTTTCTTTAGGATAGAAATTTGCTTAAGATTCTGTAAGTGGTGGTGCAGATATATAGTGCATGGCTGTAATTCACTATATTCAAGGACCATCGCGTATCTTGCAGTAACATCCTAAAAGATACGTGAATAGGTGTACTTTTTTATCGTTTTATAGGTTTACGTGTACTTTGAGCCTCATGCTTAGATGATAATATAGGTCCACCATTCCACAAACCTCTGAAAACCAGAATTTTTTTCATGAAAACACACTCAACAGTAAAACCTAACTTAAAGGATTGTGAAGCTATCGTTTTCTTTATTACTCTTGGTGTTAATACTCATCTATAGAACATTCACCATAGAACTTACTATAGAATTGCTAACGTTTCTAAACGAGTACAGAGTGTTTACCCACACCACTCTAGGAATATTAATGTATTATAATTATGTACATGCCCTGTTTCCCCTGTAAAATCCAGACAATTATGAATTCCAAAACATGTGACTCCAGTGGTTCTGGCTGAGGGCTTGAAGACCCATGTGTGTATTTTCCCTCCTCTTCTTTTATGATACCTAGGAGGGAGGGGGAGAGTAGGAATAGCATTTATCCTGTACCAGGTATAGATGAAATTGTCTTAGTCCTCGAGTTTCAGAACAATTTTATTACATATAAATCCTCTTACTAACAAAGGGAAGCTAGGTCTTACTGTTCTTTCTTGTACATACTGTCCACATAGTAGGCACTCATTGAGTTGGACGATTGCTGTGACTTTTTACACAATAAACCTCTAGATCCCATTTTCTACTGCTTTTGAATGTGTGTGTATATTTATTTATGGTGGTGAAACTTTTTTAAGGAGAACGTTTATTAGGAATAATTCTGTTATCTAGAGCAACTGGTTTTAAAGTGCTGTAGAGAGCACTAGGGTCGCGCCAGATTAACTCAGCACGAAGAGAGAGGCTGAGTTCTAGGCTCCTCTTGTTTTAATTCATTCCTGCTTTTTGGGGTCTGTGTTTTGGGTTATGTATGGAATTTCA
This sequence comes from Mandrillus leucophaeus, assembly GCF_000951045.1. Lineage (NCBI taxonomy): Eukaryota > Metazoa > Chordata > Mammalia > Primates > Cercopithecidae > Mandrillus > Mandrillus leucophaeus. The sequence goes on along the minus strand of NW_012101676.1, from coordinate 1,100,346 downwards.
TTTAGAAGAAGTTTCTGGTAGAACAAGGCTTAAAAACATATTTAGATATTAAAACTTTTAAAATCAATAAAAAACAAAATAAGGGGTTCTCTGCCCCACTGATCTCTAGTCTACCTAGTTCCTCTCCCTAAAGACATGCTTTTTGCTCTTTTTAGCTATTTCCTCTGGCATTACTTGCATATAGAAATATAATTGATTTTTATATCTTCATCAGTTCACTATTCTAGTAGGTGGTCTTGTTTTGCTATTTTTTAAATATATCTTAGAATTTTCTATATGCACAATCATGTCACCTATGCATAAGGACAGTTTTGCCTCTTTCTGATCTTTCTTTGCTTGGCTTTACTGCATTGCTTAAAACCTTCCCCCATTTTTCTCTCCTGCCACCCAAACCCTAGTCCTGGTACAGTGTTGAATGGAATTAGTGATAGCAGAAACTCTTGCCTAGTTCCTGATCATAGAGGAAAGTATTTTGTCGTTGACCATTAAGTACAATGCACCCTTTAGGGTTTTTTTTTTTTTTTTTTTTTTTGGTAACTTCCT